>NC_142739.1:9077500-9227500 GCF_051943395.1 Hippocampus bargibanti
TAGAGGCTGCGGTGACGCACTACTTCTTCTACAAGGGGAAATGGAATCATGGCTGCTGACAGTAGTTGTCAGTTTTCTGTTGTGGCGCAATATTACTTCACATATAAGGTGCACCTGCGTATAAGGCGCAGGGTCAATTTTTGAAGAAAATGAAGGCTGTTGGGTGCGCCTTATACACCGGAAAATACGGTATTTATTTTTGAGAAGCTGGTTGAGATTCTGTTTTGTAGGCGGTGAAGAAGCATAACCTGACCAAGAGATGGCTGACAAGGATCATAACTGAAAGAGTAAGTATACTATTGAAAATTATAAATAAATAGATAAATAAAATAAAATACAATAAAAATGGGGAAAAGGGAGGCAGTACCTTCTAATAGTGATTTAATGTGGTGGATCTGACAGCCCTGAGGTTTGTGATTAAAATTTTGGCTCTGGGTTACTGGTGTGGAAGTTACATGTTCTCCCTTAGTTGTTATAATGTAACGGTGTAGCGGCGCATGGAAAATAGATAGATTGGATTGAATTCTGGCAGTCTATTTCAGGAAAAGGATCTGGATGACAGAGGTTACCGAAACCTACAGGAGCTTGAGTCATACGCAGAGAACACACAGTCCTCACTCTTGTATCTGCTACTTGAGTCTTTAGGTTTGGAAAGTCTCATAAGTAAACCAAAAGAGAGATTTATTTATATATTTATTTAAATTATTTGGTGCATTTCTTTTCTTGTGGCAGGTGTGAAGGACGTCCACGCAGATCACGCGGCAAGTCACGTCGGCAAGGCGCACGGCATTGTGACGTGTCTGAGGGCGACCCCTCATCACAGCAACCGGCGCAAAGTCTACTTGCCCATGGACATCTGTATGCTGGTGAGATACCTTGCTAATGTGCTACTCCACGACTTTTTTCCATAAATGTATATCAGAGGTGGCAAAAAAAGACTACCATATTTTCTGGTGTACAAGGCGCACCCAAAAGCGTTCGTTTTCTACACAAGATGACCCTGCGCCTTATACACAGGTGCGGCTTATATGTGAAGTAATATTGATCCACAACAGGTCTCGCAACTACTCTCAGCAGCCCCCTACTCCATTTTCCCCCCTGTAGAAGTAGTGCATAACCCCGGCCTCTACTGTAGCACCTTATAATATGGTGTGCCTTATATTTGGAAACTTTTATATACAGTATTATATTTGGCTAAGTTTTTTCATTCATTGAAGGTGCGCCTTATACATTGAAAATGTTTGAAAATACAACATTTATTGGGGGTGGGCTTTATACTCCAGTGCGCCTTATACACTGGAAAATACTGTACTTTTGCTCAATACTTCAAATTCTTGCATCTAAAAATATACAATGATTCGTATTTTGTTTTCTTTCGTTATTTGTAGCACGGAGCGTCTCAGGAAGACTTCATTCGCCGCAGCCAGGAGCAGAGCATACGGGACGTGGTCTACGACATCGCCAGTCAGGCTCACGTTCATTTGGAGCATGTCAGTACTGTACACACATTGCAGGGGAAATTGAGTCGGTGGCTGCTGACAGTGGTTGCGAGACCTGTTTGATGTTGGTTCGCTTATGAGGCGCACCTGTGTACGGATGCTCCCCTACTTACGAACATTCGAGTTACGAACAACGGTACATACGAACATGTTTTTAGTACCATATGTAGTATTCTCCCATTTCACGGTAAGATCAGAGCATTGCCATCAAATGGTGAGTATAGTTTTTGCTTTTTTGAATGTTGCTGTGCCGATGACCATTTTGTGTATGGGAGCCTTTTACTGAGTGAGTTGCTTGTTCTGTAGCCACAAAGGGACATAAGTCTTCTTGTGGCGGTCCCAAGCCCGGATAAATACAGAGGGTTGTGTCAGGAAGGGCATCCGACGTAAAAGCTTGGCCAAAACAAACATGCGGATCAAACCTCTAAAGATGGAGGACACTGATTTGCTGTGGCGATCCCTTGAAAGGAAAAGCCGAAAGGAAAATAAGTACTGTACGCACATTGGGTGCCACGCAAGGCAATTTCTAATTTCCGATTTGGCCTTTGCATCTGGCGCTATCTTGTGGCAATCTTGGATATAACACCACAAAAAGCATGTTTTTCGACAATTGATTCCACTGAAAATAACATAGGGGTGAATTTGTAAAAAGTGAACTTTGAATCGGGATGGACTCACTATATGTTAATTTTTTGGAGGGGAGTCATCCCTTTCAAGAAAGCATATTGCCTGCCGTTCACAGGTCTCTTCATAGGTGTCAACATTACAGACACTTCCCTACTTACGAACATTGGTACATACGAACATTTTTGTAGTAACATATGTAGTATTCTCTCCAGATGTACATATCTTTAAAGAGCATATATTTTACTAAATGTTTATTTTTCACTACAAACCAATGCAGGTGACTTATACAAGCCTTAAACATACTTATATTATACATTCAATACAAAATATAGCACTGAAGCAACTTACGAACAACCATTCTCGTTTGTATCTTGTACGTAAGTTGGGGAGCGTCGGTATTCAGTAATTAGCACCAGAGCACGAGTGTGAAGGTCTTTGAAGTGGCCGTTTCGGTTCCTGCAATCTCACACATACATGTTGAACAAAACAACCGCTTATGTTTTATTTTTGTTTTTGTCTCCCCCGTTCCCAATACCCTCCAGGCACGCTCGTTCCGCCCCAGCGTTCCGGCGGCTGCGACGCCGGCCTTCCTCTACACGGTACATTTTCTCACACCGAATCCACATCCTATACCCGCAGTTATATGCTGGGATTGCTTTACTGCATCTGTCACAAGATGTCTTGGAGGAAAATATACCCACCAAACTTAAAATCTACCCCAAAAGCTGAAAAGACTGCAGCATGCTCTCCATTTCAGGATTAAAAAAAAGCACATGTTTGTTCTTGTTGTACAAATCATTTAATGAGATAGACTGTCAAACTATATTTAGCAGCAAACAGCTGTTTCCTCGCTAAAGTCTCGATGCAGAATGTAGATAGCGTGACTTCCTTTCTTAATATGTAAAAGCATGTGATTTTCACGCCGTAGTGGACAGCTTGCGTGTGGTTATTTATTTTTTTATTTTTTTATTTCTTGCATGTCCACGTGAGGAACCTGCAAAGCAACCGCTCTCGACTTCTTAAAAAATTCATTTGGAATAATTACGGGCTTGAGCGGGTGCTGTCCGTAGCATCTGGCAAACACGGCAGAGTATAGAGAAATACATGTACATTATACATGAATTGAGAAGAAAAAAAATCCACCACTTCTCGAATAAGGTCGCAACCTTGCTAGTCGCAACCTCATCGCCTATTGCTAGGCAGAATTGGTGGAACTCATGGGAAATGAGATGATTGAGATGATGGCTAAAGTTTTTTTTTACTCCAAAATGGCGTCGCGAGAGTGGCTGCCTTTACAGCAGATCCTGTATTTTGTTTTTCTACTTCTTCCTTTCCTTTCCTCTTACTTTCATCACTTGGCTGCTGTGAAATGTACCGGTACATTTCTCCACTGCGACACTAATAAAGGCTAATCCAATATACGTGTGAAACTGTTTATTTTACAAAGATTTGTAATTAATAGAGATTTTTTTTAATTAAAATGTAGTAAATACTTTACTCAAATAGATAAAAAACTAAATCTGTGGTGTGTGTGTGCGATGCAGGTGGCGCTAGAGGACTTCCTGCAGCGGCTGAGGAAAGCCGACTTTGACATCTTCCACCCGAGCCTCCAGAAAAGAAACCCCCTCCTCGCCATCCAACTCTACCTGCGCTCCTGGAAAAAGACCTACTGAAGTCCCTCAAAGACCTCGATCGAGACTTTTGGAGATCACATACAGGAAGTTGACCCGAACAAATGGCAGACAGCTCGAGTGGATATAAAAAATGTACACGCACCTGTTCCAATGCCAGGTTTTGAAGATGAAGTGGACATGTTTTGTGAAGATGAGCAGAGGGAAGATCTGCTTTGCAAATCGCCTCGGGATGTGCGTCCCTTAATTCCAAGTTAGGGACGACCGTGCACCTTCATTAGCGAGAACGAAGGCCTTGCACAGGGTGGATAGAATTATGAACTGTTTGAAAAATGTCAGGCCTCTACTAGAAAGGACTATAAATAAATTTGTCATTTTCACTCAAATTTCAGGACCCACAGAACATTGAGTTTTAGGGCTACATAAACATTCAATGCAATATACAAAACCTTAGACTCTCCTCTTTCATAACGAAAAGAAGTTAATTTCTAAGTTATACAGATCTGGAGTTATCTGAGCTTGAAATGGGGGCGGCTGTACAAAAGGCTAATGGTGCCCCCTCGTGGCAGAGGAAAAAACATTGCCAGAGGTCTGACCAGCACTTTATCGCCACCCCCGCAAGAAAAAAAAAAAAACAGGAAAAAAATTGTGAATGGCGCTCTGCGTCATATTTTCAATTCCCAAATAAATTTGGGAATGGGAGTAAATGAGTTAAATATATGAATACATAAATACATACGTGAATGAATAAATAAACAAAAAAGCCAACTAGAACAATTGAGCTTTATCTGGTTAGTGTGCGAGGCATTTGAAATAGTGGCAGTTATTTTCCAACAAATTTTAATCCAATCAGTTCATTCCAAACATGGCCGCAACCCGTTAAAAGCGCGCGTGCACACTTCAGAGTTGTTTATTTTTAGCTCTCTTCCTTGAATGAAATGCAAGGTTGTAGTTAACATGGCGGCGGAATAAAGTTATGGAAATGATCCTGGTCTGAAGTTTTCAGATTACAAAAATAGGGCATTTGAGGAAAAAGCGTGTCGACCTTTTATATCCGCTCGTCGGTAACATTTCTGCTTAGTTACGCTCTTTTAAAAACGTTTTATTTATTTATTATTATTATTTTTTATGTATTTATTTAAGTCACAGATGAAAGCTGAGTTGAAAGCTCATTAGTCCTAAAAGAATCATTTTGCCTTTAGCAGTTTGTATAATTGACAGGATCGTTCTGAATCTGGGCACACCAGCTGGGTGCTGTGCCTCACGAGCGACGACTCAGTTTTATTGACAGATGTCCTCTATAATGGGCAATTAAGTAACATCACTGTACACTGCTTACCACTCACACAAAGATTTTAATGAGAGAAGGTGAGTCTCCATACCAGGTATCGGCATATGGCCAGTACTAATCGTATTTCAAACTTTTGGGTAGTAGTGAAGGCTGCTGATACCAGCCACCGATACAATTGCAATACGGGATGTGTCCAAATTCACATTTTTGGCCGTATGATGTCTTCCTATTTAAAGGACAACCGACACCATTTTTTGGTTTCCTAACTGACATCAGAAAACCTTTTTATAACTAAAATTCCCAAAACTCACAGGCTGATATTTTTAGTCAAATGCAAAACACCAATAAAAATGAGTTAAAGTGTCCCAAAACTACTTCAAAATGACCCCAGAAATTGCGAGTTTCAGAAGGTGCTGCCCCCGTGTTCGTGACATCACGCCAGGACGTCTTCGCCTTGCTGTAGAACAGGGTCTCAAACTCCGGTCCTCGAGGGCCGTAATCTTACATGTTTTCCAAGTCTCCCTGTTGCAACACACGTGTTGCAACACAGCCTCAGGTGCGTTGCAACAGGGAGACTTGGAAAACATGTAGGACTTCGGCCCTCGAGGACCGGAGTTTGAGACCCGTGCTGTAGAATCAAAACAATGGCTTCCGATTCGGAGAAGATGCTTTCTTGTGACTCATCCAGTTATGAAAATGATTCAAATAGTTCTGAAGAGGAAAGCATAAATGTTTGCAATCGATTAAAGAAGTACTTCCATACTCCAATGTAGCATCCCAGAAAATGCACAAGATGGCGCCCAAGCTCCATTGGAAATGGGCTGATTTGTCTGTTGGGAATTTGTGTCAACTAGAATCAAATAGTAGTCTTGGTGCAACACACAATGATTCACCATTGCGTTATTTATGTGTTTTTCCTTCTAATTTCATCAACACGAAGTTTTCTGACCAAACAAAGTACGGCAAAATGCATTGTATGTCGCTTTCTCGGTCAGGGGCGTTCCAGACGTGACGTCATGTCAGGCATCGTCATCAACTCGAAAACAAGACTTCCTGAATATTCAGTGCGAGTCTTAAAACGTACACTATAGCTATATGCCGTGGAATCTTTGTCAAATACGCTCACTGGAAGTCATTTGAAGTGATTATACAAATTATGGACACAACTTGTCCGGAGGCGTCAGTTGTCCTTTAAGCCTCACTACAAAGAAAGTCACTAAAAGTCCTTTCTGAGTACATGAGAAAACTGATCTCAACATTTGGTTGGTTTGTCATTTTTTATTGAGCTCAGAAAAAGACTGTCAGCACGGCTTCAACAGAGAACAAGACAAAGCTCCTTTCGAATTAAATTTATAAATATAAATATGATAAAATGAGTAATATAAAAATGAGTGTTCAGCGAATGAAAACTAAAATGACAACAAACGTAGCAACTTTGAAGGAAATATTGTGCACTGTTGTTTTCAAGAAGCATGTTAACCATTAGCAAGAACTTATTCACTGCCAGATGATGTGCAAAAATGTGTCCAGGCCAGTGCCAGGGTTTTTGTCATTGTCACTTGAATTCCAGGACCCACCGAATATTGAGTTTTTGGACTACGTGAACATTCAGTACAGTGTTAGAAACTTTAGATCTACTTCTTTTATCAGAAAAAAGAGTTAATTCTTAAGTTATATGGGTCTGGAGTTATCTGAGCTTGAAATGAGGGCAGCTGCACAAAATACAATACAATACATATTGATTTATGTAGCGATTTAACAACAGCTGGAACTGTAAATAAACGCTAACATGGACAAAAGGCAAACGCTGCCCCCTCATGGAATGGAAAAACATTGCCAGAGGTCTGACCAGCACTTTATCGGCATCCCGTGCAAGAAAAAAGAAAACCCGAACAAATTCAGGAATGGCGCTTCACGTCACATTTTTCAATTCCCGAATAAATTGTGGAATGGTAGCGAAGGAGCAATGCGAGAGGCTAGCCGCCCACCTCAAAGCCATCATAGGAAACGCCACACTTCTGTGTGTTCCAAGATGTCACGTTGAGCAGACGAAAAAATAATACAAAAGAAACCTCAAGTCTGTCTGCAGCTCTTGTTGCCGTTTCTCCGCAGCAACTTCTGTGCGCTCAGTCTGAACTTGTGATCCCGCACGCTGTAAATGATGACGTTGCAGCAACTGTTGGTGGTCAAAATCCAGAAGGCAAAGAAGGAGAAGTTGCACCACTCGTTGCCGAGAACGAAGCCCACCAGGAACACCGCGATGGGTGTGAAGGAGGCAGTAAACGCCACCGTCAGTGTCCCGATGGTCTTGGCAGCTTTGATGTCAGAGAAGGTGGGCTTGCTTGCTTTCTGGCATTCGGCCTCCGCCAGGTGTTTCCTACGCTTGGAGTGCTGCCGAATGCTGGACAAGGAGATGAAGTTGATGGCCACCGTCCCGCCCAGGAGGGTGAAGTCGAAGGCCGGGAAGATCAACAGGATGTTCCAGGCCTGTGAAGGGAACTCGCCGATGGTTCCCAGCGCGTAGTTGCACATGCGACTACAGGTGTTGTACTCCAAGACAATCTTTCGACTGAACACCAAAGGCGACACCGCTAGGAAGAAGCTCCCCAACCAGCAAAGCACGATAAGAATGCTGGTCCGTTTGCGTGTGATCACAGAGTCCTTATGAAGTGGCATCAGAACGGCGATGCTGCGTTCTATCGTCATCAGGAAGATGGTGGTGATGGACACCAGCGTGCAGCCTGCGAAGATTGGCCCAATGACGGCGCAAGGGTGGAAACTCACCGATTGCGAGTTTTCACCTATCCACCGCGGCGCAGACTCCCCGGTCATGAGGTAGACTTCGGCGTAGACGGACAGCGGCACCACGAAGGCACCCACCGCGAGGTCGGCCGCGGCCAGCGAGGCTTTCAGGTAGCCCTGCGGCGTTCGGAAGTGCTTGGTGCCAAAGATTACAGCCAGGGTCAGGAGGTTGCCGAAGAGGATGGCCAGGGTCAGCAGCACCAAGAAGACTACCAAAAGGATTTTGTTCGTCATCGTGCAGCAGCACACGGTGCACTGCGCCTCCTCCCCGCTGGCCGGCATGCTTGGCAGGCCGGGGTCAATCATTGGACAAACTCAGGCTAGTTCCTTACATTAGCATCTGGAAGGTAAGCACAAGTTACTGTTAGCATTGGGCATTTGAATTCAGAAGGATGTTAGTTGGGGTCAGTATTTCTGATTAGTTTGGGTTTGAGTTATGGGTCCTATTCAGTTTCTCATTTTTGCTTTTTGACCCGGAAGCACTTGGAGATGACTTCTAAAACTGCTTAGGACTAGTGCATCAGTGCGAACTTGAACCTGTGGCGTCACGCGAAAGTGCGCCTATCACCCCTTTGATGTCTTTGATGTCTTTCAAGTGAGCCTGATTCATTCCCACGCAGGCCAAGGGTATACAAGGAGCCAGCGTGGGACAGTGAGATTGGGGGAATCACGGGGCAGAATCATCTCGAACTCAGACCCAGACAGACATGCAGCTCGCAGAGACCCGCTCAGCATCGGACGGAGTTTCACAGCACGACTTGCTCGACTCCACGCCACGATCAAGCTCTGCGTGTCACCTGCCTGGGAGATCTGACAACGAACCGACTTAAAAATTAAAGAGAAACATCAAACTCTTTAAACTCACCACTGACCAACCTACATAATAAGATGCTAACCTAATCCTTTCCAATAGCAACCTTTAAAGGACAACCAACGCCCCCGGACAAGTTGTGTCCGTAATTACTTCAAATTACTTCTACTGAGCATATTTTACAAAGATTCCACGGCATATTGCTATACTTTACGTTTTAAGACTCGTGCTGAATATTCAGAAAGTCTTGTTTTCGAGTTGATGACGATGCCTGACGTGACGTGACGTCACGTCTGGAACGCACCTGAGCGAGAAAGCGACACACAATGCATTTTGGGTACTTTGCTTGGTCTGAAAACTTTGTGTTGATCCGTGTTGATGGCGAAATTAGAAGGAAAACACATAAATAACGCGATGCTGAATCGTTGTGTGTTGCACCAAGACGATTTGACACTAGTTGACACAAATTCCCAGCAGACAAATCAGCCCATTTTCAACGGAGCTTGGGCGCCATCTTGTGCATTTTCTCCAATGTAGCGTTGGAGTCCTGACGGCTCGAATTGATACGGGAGGACTTCTTTAATCGATTGCAAACATTTATGCTTTCCTCTTTAGAACTATTTGAATCATATTCATAACTGGATGTCTTGGCGTGATGTCTTGGCGTGATGTCACGAACAAAGGGGCAGTACCTTCTGAAACTCACCATCCTGGGGTCATTTTGAAGTAGTTTTGGGACACTTTATCTCATTTCTATTGGTGTTTTACTAGAGAATGTGGGATTCCATTTTTTTTAAATCTTTCTTTTAACCGGTGACATTTTCCACAAATGTTGAGGAAAAGTACAAGAAAGGTTAAGAGAGATAAAGGTTGAGGGAGAGTGACTGATTGGGGATTGGATTGTGGGGTCCGTTTTACTGTGTATTGGTGAGGAAAATGATTATCTGTTAGTATTAGTGTTAGCAATAAAGAGACGAAGTATTTCGTTTCAGGTTAGCGTCTCAGTTTAGTTTTGTTGTTATTGGTATTATTATTATGATTATTATTATTAGTAGTAGTAGTAGTAGTAGTATTTTATTTTTTGAAAGGTGTTTTTTGGGTTTGCATTGGCGTTAGCGAGAAAAAGCTTTAGTACTGTATTTAAGTTCAGGTTAGCCTCGCCGTTTTGTTGTTCTTGTTATTTTTTACTATTATTATTATATTTATTATTATTGTAAGTAGTATAGTAGTATTTTATTTTTTGGAGGAAGATGTTTTTTGGGTGAGCATTAGCGTTAGCAAGGAAGCATTAGCAAGAAAGACACTGAATATTTCAGTTCAGGTTAGCCTTACATGTTTGTTTGTTTGTTTGTTTGTTTGTTTGTTTGTTTGTTTGTTTGTTTGTTTGTTTAGGAAGAGGAAGGGGCAAATGTGGTCACAAAGAGTTGAGGAGACAATGTTGGGGATTTGGGCAAGACATTACAGATGAGTTCAACCAGACCAGTGAATTAGCCCTCGATCATGACGGACATCCACGTTAGCAACAAACATCCACGTTAGCAACACTTATCCTTGAACAGAAAAGAACCTTGACGACAACCACAAACCTTCCTTCAAAGCTTGTTATTTGACATTAAAAAACCGTTTTGTTGAAAAAAAAAAAAACTAACATTTTGATGTCAATAAAAGCAAAAGAGATATGGCTTGGCTATTGAAACAGATTGGATTTATTCAGCTCTCCGTATTGAATACGCCTTTCACTCTTTCTTAAAGCAAAACACTGTCAAGGTCGTTTAGTCCTGGATAAGTAGCAAGCAGATGAATAGGAGCTATCAGGAAAAATAAATGTAAACTGTGTGTTTACTACAATACCCAGGACATGAAGTGGGAGGTCAACACCAACTCTATCCTGAAAAAGGCCCAACAGAGAATGTACTTCCTGAGGCTGCTAAAGAAGCATGGCCTGCCACAGGAGGTGCTGCAACATTTCTACACGGCTGTCATTGAATCCATTCTGTGTTCTTCCATCACCGTTTGGTTCGGGGCAGCCACAAAAATGGACAAAATCCGACTTCAACGGACAGTTAGGACGGCGGAAAAAATCATTGGCACCGCCCTACCCACTCTCGAGGACTTGCACACTGCAAGAATCCAAACTAGGGCGCGGAAAATCCTACTGGACTCTCCGCACCCTGCCCACCACCTTTTCCAGCTACTCCCCTCAGGCAGGCGCTACCGATCCATGCGCACCAAATCCAGCAGACATTTAAACAGCTTCTTCCCCCAAGCCATTAACTCTTTGAACTCTTTCAACAGTAGCCAAAATGGAACTGTATAGTGCCACTTAGCAGTTTTTTTGACAACGATACTAGTGCAGCGTGTTCTACCGGAAACAAATTCCTTGTGTGTTCTACATACTTGGCAATAAAGATGATTCTGATTCTGATTCTGATTCTGATGACCTTAGCCTTTGAAACACTGGGCCATTGTCTGTCATATTTAGAAAAAAAGAGTCATAGAATAATATAGAGTAAAAATACAATTTGGTACATGCAAGCAGCAAATACAGTAAAGTCTCGTTATATCGATATTCAAGGGAGTCCGAAAAAATATCGATATAACCGGGACTATCGATATATCCGACCCTGTTTGCATGTAATTTTCTCTGTGCGTGCATAGAAATAGTATCGATATAACCGGGACTATCGATATATCCGATATCGATATAACGAGACTTTACTGTATTAGCCAATACTCAAAATTTAGGATCAAATTTCGACATTATGCTCATATTTGATATTGGGGCATGGGATTTGGCGAGGATACCTTCATCTGATTGAAGCTCATTTTGGTAAATTCCCTCATTGCAGAAGTCGGGAAAATTATGAGTCCTGGAATTTTTAATAAGACATAAAGAACAGAGACCTTGCGAACCCAGCACCGCAGCCGTCGCAATCACGAAAAATAAAGCTGGCAACGCCTATAGTATAATAGCGTGACCTTAATAACCTCTTTCTTATCTACAGTAGATGCTCCAAACTGTTCAAACTATATGAGACCCCCTGATTCCCCCTTCCGCTAGCCACCCTGTCATTGCTTATCTCTCAGTTTCACATTCATATCCTCAAGCGGCCAAGTACGGACACACACACACACACACACACACACACACACACACACACACACACACACACACACACACACACACACACACACACACACAGTCCCTGCGTCCATGTAACTCCTCATGCAGAAGGCTCGCTCATATCCAGCTAATCATCCGCCCCAGAGTGCTAGGGCAAATAGATGCATGGCGACAGTCACACTTTTATGTTTACATATGTGGCTGAACGTTAGTGATATTCACGCTTGGTATAAAAAGTCTACACACCCTTGTTCAAATGTCAGGATTTTCAAGATACGGATGAGACTGCAAGTTAAATCGTTTCGAAACGGTTGAGCCGTAGCCGTGAAATGAAGTAAAATGAATGGTTGCATAAGTGTGCACACCCCTGTTCGTTTGGGGTAGTGGCTGGATTGAAACATGAAATTTCATATTAAGATGGAGTCAGCGCACACCTGCTACCATTTCAAGTGCCTCTGATGAACTGCAAATACATTTTACATATTCTTAGTTTTTGACTGGTATTTGGATCTGTTCACAAATCAAAAGAATAAATAAATGAATAAATAAATGAATAAATAAATAAATACATACATACGTACGCGCGCACGCACAAATATATAAATAACTACATAAATAATTACATAAATAAATACAGAAATAAATACATTAATAAATACATAAATAAATACATGCATAAATAAATGCATACATACATACATAGAGACATAAATGAATAAACAAATAAATGAATAAATAAATAATACACAAATATATAAATACGCATTGATCATTCAAACTCCACCCGAACTATTGTCACATAAATGCCTCTGACACTGTTAGCGCATCGGTTAAAATTGAGTGTTGATATTTGTAAGCAAATTTGCCAAGAATTCCTGTGAAATATCACGTTCAAAATGTTTTATTTTTGATTTTCATGTTAACCGTACAATTTGTGCCTTGTGTTTATTTTCAAATGGAAAGGGGGAAATGAAATGTGAAAACGTTTCAAAGATAGCCAACATAAAATCTTAAAAAATTATCTTCCTAATGGAAGGGCTTTTTTTAATAACAAAATCTATAATTATTATTATTATTATTATTATAATTATTATCTATAAAAACAATTAAACAATTGCTTTGTATTGCACAAATGCATTGTATTTTGTGTATTTTTTATTTTTTTTATTAATTCAGTTCATATTCTCAGATTTGTAGTTACAGTATTTGTAATTCATCTGTCCTACTCATTTTAACATAAATTACATATCTTTAATTTTTGGGGAATCGCATAGAAAAAATATATCTATAGAAAGAGAGCAGAGATGCCCTTATAAATGATGCTTGACTTACTTTGAGTGTCATGTTGAGGAATCCACTAGAATCTGCTTCTTCTTGCCCCCACCGAACAACCCCTGCACACCCTGCACGCAGCCACACATGCATATGGCGACTCTTGTCTTACTACCACCCCCACTTCCCAAAAAAGAAATAAACACAACTCATCAGCTCACATCCATCGCGCTATTCCTGTATGCCATCGCCACTGAAAATGATGCTGATGATGCTCAGCGCGGTTTTATAAAGGTCTCCTCCTGCTTCTTCTATTGGTTGACTGTGAGGATGATGAGAAAGGCCCCCCTCCACCCCGCCTCCCGCCCTTCTCCTCATCCATAGGAGGTCCACTGCACTCTAAACACTTTCCATGATGTTGACTCACAACGTTAAACAGTCCTGCAAATCCATTGAATTGCATTATGATGTTTACTCTTTCGATATCCATCCATGGGGAAAACAATGCTCATTCATTCAAATAATGTAGTGTCAGCGTTAGCCCCCATGGAGACATGTACTGTAAATACATTTTGATAAGATGAGTTGCGGTTGAGTCACAGTCGGGTAAAAGTGGCCACATTAACAACCAGGAAATAAATCATCTCGCGAAGATTACAATAGCACCCAAATATAAACCAAAACTTGAAATATAATTTTTTTGAGTACGTCTGTGTAAGCTCTCAGTCGTACAGGAGTGGTCCATTGATGACAAGGTTTCTTCAGCCGTCATCTGTACAAATTTGAAGGTGTCGGACGTTTCGCTTCTCATCCAAGATGCTTCGTCAGCGAACTGACGCTCTCTTCGCTGACGAAGCATCTTGGATAAGAAGCGAAACGTCCGACACCTTGAAAGAAGTACAGATGACGGCTGAAGAAACCTTTCCATCGAATTTTTTGAGTGTTTAATCAGCCTGCCGTGCATATTTTTGGAATGTGGAAGGAAACCGGAGTACCTGGAGAAAACTCACGCAGGTACAGGAAGAACATACCTGGCAATAAAATACATCACTTGGATTTGGCCATTTTTTTAGGAGCTCGCATGATTAAAAAAAACTATGGCTTTCACGGTTGTCCTGTGTTAGCATGGTGTACTTTTACGACTGTTATTATTTTGGTGGTGATTGGCAAAGTGCGGTATGCGTTTTAACAAACACCCAGAGAAAGTTTCAAATTGTTTTAATCTTCCTGTATTTAAAATTCAAACCGTGCCTAATGCTAGATTTGATGTTCAAGTTGTATTTAATTTTGAACGGCAATGCATCATCATAGATGATGTAATCGACGCAAGAGTGTATGGAGGACTTTGGGAGTGAAAGTTGAGCTTCGGCTGCTGACACAACACTTTAATCTGCATCCACTCACTCGCCAGCTCACTGGTCAAGCCTGCCGCCATGACTCTCAGATTAAGGATTACCCAGACGGCGCACACTGGGAAACACGGGATTACACTGCGTGTGTGTGTGTGCGTGTGTGTGCGTGCGTGTGCGTGTGTGTGTGTGTGTGTGTGTGTGTGAGTGTGTGTGTGTGTGTGTGTGTGCGTGTGTGTGTGCGTGCGTGTGTGTGCGTCTGTGTGTGTGCGTGTGTGTGTGTGTGTGTGTGTGTGTGTGTGTGTGTGTGTGTGTGTGTGTGTGTGTGTGTGCGTGTGCACGTGTGTGTGATTTAATGTTCTTCGTATGTGTCACTCAATGTACTTCATGTGTGAATCGTATTTTTGTCTAAAAATACTTCTAAAAATGAAACTTTGTTATAATAATAATAATAATAATCATCATCATCATCATCATCCTTTCATCACTTTGCTGCTGTGAAATGTAAATTTCTCCACTGTGATACTAATAAAGGCATATCCAATCCAATCCAATCCAATCCAATCCAATCATCATCATCATCATCCATCCATCCATCTTCTGCTGCTTATCCGAGGTCGAGTCGTGGAGGCAGCAGTTTCAGTAGGGAAGACCCAGACTTCCCTCTCACCACCCAGCCACTTCTTCTAGCTCGTCCTGGCGGATCCCGAGGCATTCCCAGGCCAGCTGGGAGACATAGTCTCTCCAGCGTGTCCTGGGTCGTCCCCGGGTTCTCCTGCCAGTGGGGCATGCTCGGAACACCTCACCAGGGAGGCGTCCTGGGGGCATCCTGATCAGATGCCCGACCCACCTCATCTGACTCCTCTTGATGTGGAGGAGAAGCGGCTCGACTTTGAGCCCCTCCCCGATGACCGGGCTTCTCACCTTATCTCTAAGGGAGAGCCCGGACACCCTACGGAGAAAGCTCATTTCGGCCGCTTGCATCCGGGATCTCGTTCTTTCGGACACAACCCATAGCTCGTGACCATAGATGAAGGTTGGGATGTAGATCGACGGGTAGATTGAGAGCTTTGCTTTTTGGCTCAGCTCCTTCTTCACCACGACAGATCGGTACAAAGTCCGCATCACAGCAGACGCCGCACCGATCTGCCTGTCGACCCTCATTCGTGAACAAGAACAATAAGTATGCCGACACCTGCTCTACGCCTCTCACCGTGGGCAACTCCAGAGTGGAAGAGAGTCCAACCCCTTTCGAGAGTGCTGGTACCGGAACCCAGGCTGTGTGTGAAGGCAAGCCCAACTATGTCTAGTCAGAACTTTTCGACCTCGTGCACCAGCTCGGGCTCCTTCCCTGTAAGAGAGGTGACATTCCACGTCCTCACCCAGGACCTGTTTGCCCTGGGTGACCCTAGCAAGGGCATAAAGCCCCAGACAACCTAGCTCCTAGGATCATTGGGACACACAAACCCCTCCACCACAGTAAGGTGACGACTCATGGAGAGGAATAATAATAATAATAATAATAATAATAATAATAATAATAATAATAATAATAATAATAATAATAATAATAATACATATCATTTGTAAGCGCCTTTCAAAACTCTCAAGGTCACTTGACAGTCACAGGATACGTTTTTATGTGGATGAGCAGCGGCAGCCACACGCGCCAGTGTTCACTCAACCTGCGAGTCACTCAAATAGATAGAAAGCTAGCTAGCCAGCTAGATAGCGATATAGCTAGCTAGCTAGCCAGCTAGATAGTGATATAGCTCATTTTATTATAATAAATAATAATAATAATAATAATAATAATAATAATAATAATAATAATACATTCGACTTATAAGCACCTTTCAAAACTCTGGGACACTTTACAGTCACAGAATAAGAAGAAAAATATTTTTTCTGTGGGTATTAATTAGACCCACCAACATTTTTATTCATCTTATTAGTCAAGGTCTACTGTAAATGAAATGGAAATTATTTAAATCATGTATTTAAATTCTTTGAATACAGCGGTTAGTACAATGGACGGTTTAGAATGTGATCAGGTTACAGATTCTCATTATTCGTTCATGAAAGGGTTAATTATGTTAAAAATGGGAATGGTGTGTCAAAACATGAGTGTGATATGTAAAATATAAAAAAAAAATATGTTTGGGGGAAATGAATGAATATGCACAAAATTCATGTGCACATGCTGCTGTTGCTGCTGATGATGCATGATGATGATGATCATGGTGTGATGACATTTCTCCATTGCTTAGTTTGACTGTGGCGTGCTGATGGTGTACAATATTGCAGCCCGGCTCAGCGACGGAAAGGATGACGCTGCGGCTTGCTTGGCACGAGCCGTCGTTCGATCACCGCACGCCACCCAAGAGCCTAGCGTTAATTCACTGTGACATGCTTTGCTTGTTGTCTGCGGGCCTCCCCCACCTCATCATCACCCCAGCTGGGTGAGTCCCTGGGGGGCCTGGGGGAGAGGTGGAGTGTGGTCAGGCTGGGCGAAGCTGGACAGATGGGTGTGCGTGTGCGCACGCGTGTGAGAGCTCACGGTCCACTGGCTGGCCTCTGAGTCACGTTTGAGTGTACAGTGATGTCATCTTTGTTTGGACTTGCGTGTCCAAGCAAGAAAGCTGGCGAAAGGAGGAGGAGGAGGGAGGGAGTTGAATTAAGATGCTGCAGCAGCTGCACATAAATGTGTCCAAACAGGCTAAGCTACATGATTATATAAATAAATAAATAAATAAATAAATAAATAAATAAATAAATAAATAAATAAATCTTCTTTTCCTTTCGGCTTTTCCCTTCAAGGGGTCGCCACGGCGAATCAGTGTCCTCCATCAAAAAAATAAATAAATAAAAATAAATAAATAAATAAATAAATAAATAAATAAATACACACACATGTACATACGTACATGCATACATACATACGTATGTACGTACATACATACATACATACATACATACATACATACATACATACGTACGTACGTACGGACATACATACATACATACATACATACATACATACATACATACATACATACATACATACATACATACATATTCATGAAAAAAACAGTTTTATGAAATTGTAACATTGATAAATAATATTGTCACCATGTTTTCCATGTTTTTTTTGTGTGAGCTGCATTGGAATAGCTGTGCATTGTCGATGCTTTCAGGGCATTAATTGGTTTTATGGTCGAGCACATCAGAATCAGAATCAGAATACCTTTATTCGTCCCGCAATGGGGAAATTTGCATGTTCTCTTAGTCGAAAAAAAAAACAAGTAAAGGGGAGAAAGGTCTTGTTAATGAGTGGGCCACAATTCTACCAAATTTAACACTAGAAAATAAATTATGAAAGGTATCGTTCATATTTGGAATATAGTACAGTATTCAAAACATTTGGATTATTTTCATGGAATATGTGTACATCTAGTTACAAATTGGAATGCAGGAAATTAGAAACATAATTCCCAATATATCCTGAATGTGGTGAAGGCTTTGAATTTTTAATGATTTGGACCAGTCCAGAAATGAGGAAGAAGTCGAAATTAAAACAATTAAAAGTATTTTTGTTGTTTGAAAACATACCGTAGCTGTCAATGTAGAGAGGCATGCTTTCCTATCTTCCATGTTGCTTGGATCTCCTTAATGATCTGATGTCCGACCCTTGCGGGCCATGAAGGCACCGCGTTACTCTGCTGCTCTGTTGTTGTGTGTATTTTTTTTAATCTTCCAAACAGGCGGCGGCTTGCCGTGATGTGTTTGCGACTGCTCGGTTGATCTTTTTTGGACACTTTTCTGATGGGACCATTTGCCTTGATCGCTCCGCCGGTCACACACATTTCGTTTTAATTGTCATCGGATAAGAACGAGACTTAGAGGGAGTGAAGTAGAGAGTCCGGTACGTACTTTGGAAAAACTGTGACTTGAATGTAGTGTTTACTAGCTTAGCCGATTAGCCTTGACTTTTTCCCACCCTAGGGCGAGTGTCAATTTATCTGTCTGGTGAACTTTGAACGATCGATTACTCTCCTGGGGGAAAACAAGAACAGATCTATAGATTTTAGGTTACTGTTGAAAAGTTGAAGTGAAAAAAAAAAGTTTCCTTCAAACCGCGATGGAGAGCTAACTTTCTATTGAAGCTAGGCTAGCCTGTGAGGCTAACGTTAGCAACAGTTGGTCTCAGTTCGACTTAAATAAACGTTTTCAGTTTATTTGCATTCAACAAATGACTCGTTTGAATTATCAAGGATAGACTGAGTCTGGCTTAAAAGTCGTTTTGTGAAATAATACATTAAGGCTTTAATCACAATTTGGGGACAGTGTGGTACACTCGTGCTACACTCTAGTTGGTTGTTGGCTGGGCTTTTTAGCATAAGCAGTAACTGAACTATGGACTAAGGGTGACACGCACAGTGTAATCTGCAGCCATTTATACACCCTGCCATATTGGATTATGATTACACAAGGAACGGTGCTGGAAAAAAGTAAAAGGGAGTGTTGGGTGAGGTGGGAGCAGATGATTAGGTAGTTTATTGAAGTGCACCTCGCCCTCCTTTTATATTGAGGTGAAGAAAAACGGGTAGATTTCATCTCAACGACATCCTTGACTCAATCAGCAAAGATCCAAAGACATGTATTGACGTGCGTTGAACCAATCAGATGATGTGATTTTTGATCTGTTATAACTTGATGTGAATTAAAAGAAAAAGGGAGGAGAAAAAATGCTTGAGGACGTGAAAGATAAAATGGTTCAGCTGAAACATGCCTTGAATCTTAAAGGACAACCGACGTCTCCGGACAAGTTGTGGCCATAATTTGTAAAATGGCTTCAAATGACTTCTACTGAGCGTATTTTACAAAGATTCCACCGCATATAGCTTATTTTACGTTTTAAGACTCGCGCTGAATATTCAGGAAGTCTTGTTTTTGATTTGATGACGAGTCCGTATGTGACGTCACTAAAGGAACGCCCCTGACCGAAAAAAAGACACATTGTAGCAGTCCTTCCATCACGCCAATGTATTTTGCTGTATTGTTTGGTATGAAAACCTTGTGTTGCACCCAAAAGCCGCCAGAAGAGGGTGTCCAAGCTCCATATAAGGAATTTATCAGCCTGTGGAAACGGAGGTGGCCACAGGAGGTCGCCATTTTGTGCCTCTTTCCTGGTGATCCGTTTCTCCCCAATGTTGCCTCAAAATGGCATGGAATAAATTATTTAATCGATTGCAAACATGTATGCTTTCCTCTTCAGAACTATTTCATATTCATAACTGGAGATGTAACAAGAAAGCATATTCTCCGAATCTGAAGCCATTGTTTTGATTTTCCAGAAATGCAAGATGTCTTGGCGTGACATCACGAACTGGGGGCGGGACTTTCTGAAAATGCCCAATTCGCAGCTCAATTTTTTGCAGATTTTAACTCATTTTTATTGGTGTTTTGCATTTGAATAAAAATATCATACTGCGTGTTTTGGGGATTTTAGATGCTATAAAACGTTTTTCTGATGTCAGTTAAGAAACAAAAAAGTGATGTCGGTCGAGCGCATGAAAGTTACTTAGGACATACCGTATTTTCCGGTGTAGAAGGTGCACCGGTGAGTATAAGGCGCACCCCCAATGAATGGTGTATTGTCAAACCTTTTCCATATACAGTGATACCTTGGCTTTCAAACTTAATTGTTTCGCAGACAGTGTGCTAGGTGAAAAGTGTGTATCCCAAAAATTAATTTCACATAAGAAACCATTAAAATGAGAATAATCCGTTCCCAGGTACCATAAAACATAATTTTCTACTTTCTAATTTTCTAAGCCTTAAAACTACACAAAATATACCCCATTTTATGTATAATAAATCTGCTGATATTATAATTAAAGAAATAAACTGTACTGTATAATAGTAATTTTCTTTACCTTTGTGATGGTCGTTGCTGGCTTGATGGAATGGAGTGACCGGTTTCATCAGTATGAAACACTTGATGAGGAACGTAGCCTTCTTCTTCCACTATCTTGAGGAATGATTCCTTGTAAGCTTTGGCAGTTTTATCGTCAGAACTGGCTGCCTCACCATGACGAATGACACTGAATCCCTGTACGACGCTTAAAGTTCTCGAACCATCCATGGCTAGCCTTGAAATCATCAATGGATGACGAACTTCCAGGTTGCCTCTTGACGATATCCGAGTGAAGTTGCCGTGCTTTCTCAGCGATAATTGTACCTAGTTCCTCATCGATTGTATTCTGTCTAACTGGTTTGATAGCTTTTTGCTTCAAGTGTACAGATGGCTTGTGCGGGTTGTTTGTGGAGCCTGATTGATGGGATATTTTAACCTTGCAGTCTACTCTGCTTTTTAACTCAATACTATCAATAAAGTATCAATAAAGTTGAAACAATTCTAAATTTCACTGTGTTTTCTATCCATTTTCTCTCTCTCTCTCTCTGTCGTCTGCCTATCTATTATTATTTGCAGCTCTGTGTTTCTGTCCCCCCCCCCCCCCCCCCCCCCCCCTTACTGCCGCGTTCTTGACAGATCATGTGCGGCTTTAACCGAAGACTGGCGGCGGGGAATAGAGGACATAAAAACTCGTCTGCCATTTTCTTTTTAGGAGAATGGGCTCGTTCGCGAACGACACATCACTCATTGTGGCGCTCCGTGTGTATCCCGTAAAATAGTTTGTATGCCAAGATTAAATTCTCACTAATTTAACGTTCGTAAGCTGAAAAGTTCACGAGCCAAGGCATTCTTCAGCCGAGGTGTCACTGTATTCCGAAGAAAAACTGGCTTTTGAAAGCTGAATTTTAAGTGGCCTGCCATCTCCCTTGTCAAGCATGAACTTTCATCATGAAAATTCAGTTTCTCCGTTTATCATGAATCGACCCAAGTGTCAAAAAGCCAAGGCCAAAAAGTCTGCCTCTGCGTTCTGAATTTCTCATTTGTTCTATTGTGGCGTGCGTTGATGTGGGTGCAGGCCCGGGCCAAGATGGTGGACCGCCTGGCCAACAGCGAGGCCAACTCCAAGCGGATCGCGGTGGTGGAGGGCTGCTTCGGCGCGGCGGGCCAGCCGCTGGCCATCCCGGGCCGCGTGCTGATCGGCGAGGGCGTCCTCACCAAGCTGTGCCGCAAGAAGCCCAAAGCGCGCCAGTTCTTCCTCTTCAACGACATCCTGGTCTACGGCAACATCGTGCTGCAGAAGAAGAAGTACAACAAGCAGCACATCATCCCGCTGGAGAGCGTCACCATCGACACGGTGCCCGACGAGGGCGACCTGCGCAACGGCTGGCTCATCAAGACGCCCACCAAGTCCTTCGCCGTCTACGCCGCCACCGCCACCGAGAAATCCGAGTGGATGAACCACATCGGCAAGTGCGTCCGGGAGCTGCTCCAGAAGAGCGGCAAGGCGCCGGCCGGCGAGCACGCCGCCGTCTGGGTGCCCGACTCGGAGGCGGCCGTCTGCATGCGCTGCCAGAAGGTCAAGTTCACGCCCGTCAGCCGCCGCCACCACTGCCGCAAGTGCGGCTTCGTGGTGTGCGGGCCCTGCTCCGAGAAGAAGTACCTGCTGCCCAGTCAGTCGTCCAAGCCAGTGCGCGTCTGCCAGTTCTGCTACGGCCAGCTGGCGGCCGGCGGACGCTCCGACGCCGCCGTTTACCAGCGCGTCGGGGACTTCCGCGACGTCTCGGACGACGACGACGACGACGATGAAGACAGCAGCGACTGACGGGGCGGGGTCATATCGCGGAGACTGACTCCATTTGAACTGAGAGTCCTCCGCTTGCCCGCCGAGTGCGGTTATCCGCCGTCACGCAACTTGGGGCGTGACGTCAAAGTCAGATACGACAAGTATAAAGGGGGAAACAAAAAGGAATTTGTTCAAGTCAAATGGTTATTTTATTTGGGGGCGGTCCTGTATTGTGAGGAAAATTTGGTTTGAAGGTCACATTTCCCAGGAAAAAAAAATGCATTTCTTTCATGAGTCATTTTCCAGAGCAGCTATTTTTTCCACCCTGAAAACATTTTTTAAGGGTATTTTTTTCCTAAGGAATATAATCGTAATTTCTGCACTATAAGGCGCACCTAAAAGAAAAGATCTTTTTCAAAAGATGATCATGCACATCATAATCCGGTGCTCTTATGTATGGAAAATGTTTTAAAATATGGCATTCATTGATGGAAAAAAGTTTTTCAATGTATTTTGTTGAAGGTGCGCTTTATATTCCAGAAAATATTTGAGAATAAGAATAAATTGAATTATCCGAAATTGGAAAAGTCATTTCATTATTTTTTTACCAGAGAAAAACAAGTTGTATATTTGGAAACTTGCATTTCTATTCACAAAAGTAAATAGGGAAAGAATTAAAAAAATTTTCATAAAAGTGGAATATTTTTCAGGTTGTCCCAACCCATTTTTTAAGGGGGCTGGGGGGAGTCACTTATTACAACCCAGAGAATTAAAAAAAAAGCTTTTTTTTTCAAGAAAGTTGTAGATTTGAAAAGTTGCATTTCTATTCACAAAAGTATCGATGAGAAGGTTTCTTCAGCCGTCATCTGTACGTTTTTTCAAAAAAAGTACAGATGACGGCTGAAGAAACCTCTCATCGATGGACCACTCCTGTACGACTGAGAGCTTACACAGACGTATTCACAAAGGTAATTTTTAAATAGGTAATTAATTCAAATATATATTTTTTTACAGTGAAATATTTTTTTCGGGTTGTCTCAAACCGATTTTTTGTTTGGGGGGGGGCTCACTTTTTACAACCCAGAGAATTTTAAAATTTTGTTTTTTTTTCTTCAAGAAAGTTGTATATGACAAAAGTCGCATTTCTATTCACAAAGATAATTTTTAAATAGGTAAATAATTCAAATATTTTTTGTCAAAAGTCAAATATTGTTCAGGTTGTCCCAAACTATTTTTTGGGGTGGGGGAGTCTCACTTATTATAACCCAGAGAATGAAATAAAGTTTTTTTTCAAGAAAGTTGTATATTTGAAAAGTTGCATTTCTATTCACAAAGTAATTTTTAAATAGGTAAATAATTAAATATATATATTTTTAAGTGAAATATTTTTCAGGTTGTCCTAAACTGATTTTTTTGCATTGGGCTCACTTTTTACAACCCAGAGAATAAAAAATATTTTTTTCAAGAAAGTTGCATTTCTATTCACAAGTTATTTTTAACAAGGTAAATAATTCAAATATTTTTCTTCAGTGAAATATTTTTCAGGTTGTCTCAAACCGATTTTTTTTTTTTTTTTGGGGGGGGGGGGGGGGGGGGGGCACTGCGTACATCCCAGAGATTTTTTTTCAAGAAAGTTTTATATTTGAAAAGTTGCATTTCTATTCACAAAAGTAATTTTTTTTAATCGGTAAATAATTCAAAAAAATTTTAAGTGAAATATTTTTCAGGATGTCCCAAATCAATTTTTTGGGGGGGACTCACTTTTTAACAGCATATTTTATGTAATTTACAGATTTAAAAAAAATCAGTAAATTTCATCCAATAAATGATACACAAATAATTATTTTTAAGAAAATCATATTTATGTAATTGTTCAAAAAATTATTACGTTTTTGTCCTTGTTTTAAACTCATCACCCCACCCAGCCTCAATATTTTCTAAACAGTATGGCAAAAACTCAAACTGTTAGCTACTTCTCAAAACAACAACTTTTCTTTTTGCTGTCGTCAGTTTGTTTTTCACTATTTCCTGTCTATTTTTGACATGATAATGATGTCATGTGGCTGCTTAACTCGAGGGGCAATCACGCCTGTGCCTTCACTCTCACCTTCATGCCTTGTCCAACACACTAAATGCTTCCCCATTCAATCAGTAGGGGGGTGCTTGCAAAACATTGTCTTGGAAACTGTTTCCATGGCGACACCCTGAGTTGTAAAATGATTTTTTTTTCCCTTTTGGACACCAGCTGGCCAATGTGGCTGTTGACTCTCAAGTTACCCGTGAGTCAGAATCTTCTAAAGGTGGTCAGAAGGGGCACTGTAATGAGACTGATTAATCAAACCGCTCTACATGATTTGTGTGGTTATGAATTGTGAATTTTGAATCAACTGTCTGTGTTAGAATATCGAGGTCCAACCTAAAAAAAATAAATAAATAAAGAATCGCAGTACAAATCGTAATCTTCTGACAATGAAGTTAGCTTTTTATGCAGTCGTCTTTTACATTTTATATGTAAACATAATACGACTGCTGTTTTATATTTTTTAATCAAGAACAATTTAAATAAAATAACACTTATAATTAGAATTTAAAACTACAATTTCAAAAGGAATTTTTGTAAAATGTTGCTTTTGGTGTGTTTAAAAAAAGGGATGAAACTCAAATTTGGTATTGTTTCTTTCACAAGTCACCCATCTTAAAGGACAACCGACATCACTGTTTTGTTTCCTAACTGACATCAGAAAAACGTTTTAAAGCATCTAAAATACCCAAAACACGCAGTATGATATTTTTAGTCAAATGCAAAACACCAATAAAAATGACTTAAAGTGTCCAAAATCTGCAAAAAAAATTGAGCTGCGCATTGGGCATTTTCAGAAAGTCCCGCCCCCAGTTCGTGACGTCACGCCAAGACGTCTTGCATGCTGGAGAATCAAAACAATGGCTTCAGATTCGGAGAATATGCTTTCCTGTTACACATCCAGTTATGAATATGATTCAAATAGTTCTGAAGAGGAAAGCATACATGTTTGCAATTGATTAAAGAATTTATTCCGTGCCATTTTGAGGCAACATTGGGGGGAAATGGACCACCAAAAAAGAGGCAGAAAATGGCGACCAAGCTCCGTGTGAGGAATTAATCAGCCCGTTTCCACAGGCTGATAAATTCCTTCCGTGGAGCATGGTCGCCCTCTTCTGGCCGCTTTTTGGTGCAACATGATGTTTTCAGACCAAACAAGTACAGCAAAATGCATTGACGTGGTGGAAGGACTGCTACAATGTGTCCTTTTTTCGGTCAGGGGCGTTCCTTCAGTGACGTAGGGTGAGGACTCATCACCAACTCAAAAACAAGACTTCTGAAATATTCAGCGCAAGTCTTAAAACGTAAAATATAGCTATACGCGGTGGAATCTTTGTAAAATACGCTCAGAAGTCATTTGAAGCCATTTTACAAATTATGGACACCTTGTCCGGAGATATCGGTTGTCCTTTAAATGACATTTGACCAAAAATGACATGCCATATTCCATTGACTTATTTTCCTATAACCCCCCTCCCAAAAAAAGTAAATGCAACATTTTGAATAGAACCTAATTTGCTCAAAATGACAAAATAATGTCACAGCGGTTACTCTGAAAAATATGACCTCAGTCCCAATTACTTTTTCTACATTGAAAAGATGGTCTAAAAAAATAGCTGTTCTGATAAAATATTTTCTTGAAATTGTTGAAAAATATTTTTTTAAACATTTAAGACCATTTTTGGAAGTTAAAAAAAAGAGATATTAAGAAAAAAAGGGATTTTTTCATGCATTAATTGATGAGGTACACCTTAATGATCCTTAGGTGCTTATTTCTCCTGTACTGATTTTCTTTCTGAAAAAAATGTCCGTCCGTTAAATGTCTTAAAGGGCCATGCTGTCAATTCAAATCCTCTTGTTCATGAGCGCTTTTATGATATAGTAATTGTTTTTCATTGAAAGATGATTCTTTGCAAAGTTGATACACTAACTGCTGCCGTGCTTCCTTGAATGCTGCACTAATGAAAAAAAAAAAAAAAAAAAAACCGGAGCTTCAAAACATGGCTGATTTTGCTTGTAATTGTTTTGTCTTTTTAGTGTTGTTTCGTGGCGCAGAGTAAAAAGGGCTTCGATCAGAATGTAAATTGAGAGGAATGATCGATCACTATTAGTCTATTAAATTCTTGTACAAGTGAACGACTGTGCTATGGCCTCTACTTGTGTAAGATAACAAAAAAATATATAAAATCTTATTGTTGCTTGTTTGACTTTTTATTTTAATAATTTCATGAGACTACCGGTAACATAAAACCAATTTTGCCACTATAAGAAATTACAAATGCATACAAGTACAGATTAATAATTGGTTTTATTGGAAAATATCCACCTCGGCACTTCTTAGACAAGCATTTTACAACAGTGAAAACCTTTTCAATAACTTGGAATTGTAATGCCACCTACGTGCCGAGAAGTGAAGCTACCGGCGGCCATCTTACATTGCCACTCACTTAGCGCACCAAACTTGCATACAAGCATGGGGCCATTTTCTCTTTATTTTGTCTCTGATGAAAATTCCAGTGGGTGGTCCAAAATAAGACAGAGAATTTCAAAATCAAACTGCGCAAGAGGCGACCGGCAGTCAAGGTTATACCTGTCCGCAGGTCTAGCCCAGCATACATCACCTGGCATCCGATCGATGAATCCAGTCCCACACGTGCAGCGAAGCGTCGGCCGCAGCTGACACAAGTGTCCTGGGCTCTTTGGGATGCCAAAGGTGACCAGTGATGGCGACGGCGTCACCCTCGCCTTGATCGGATGACTGCTGCGAACACACGGCGTGGCCGCGGTGCTCAAAAAGCGGATGGCAATCACGGGGCTCCGACCGCCACGAGGACGTGTCGTAGATTTGGACCGCGCCGCTGAAACCTGAAAATAATTGAATGGACGCAGGAGTTTGTACAGACGCTGATCGTTTGCATTTGTTTTTCTGCAGAATCAATGTGGATGATTGCTCCCGAACGTGGAGTGACGTTTGTCACACAAATACAGGTAACATCCGATTTACGACCGGCGCGAGTTACGAGCCATTTTTGGACAGCTGTTTTATTTTTTGGGAAAGCTCGCATGCGTGGGAAGCCGTGCGGATTTGGGTCAGAAGAAAGATGGGCGCCCACACAGTAATAAAGATCGATAATACGAAATATAAAATGATTAAAATGACACTAAAAGTTATCAGATTTATAAATGAACTGTCAACATTTTGGTATATAATCGTATTGAATAGAAAACGTTGCTTAAAAACAACAGATTGACATCGTATCGTACCAGTCATATAGGAGATGCCAGCGTGTCATTTCTTATGATCATGTGATCCTCGCGTCAGCCATTTTGAATGCTTTTCGATTTACGACCGTTTTGTCGGAACGGAACCCGGTCGTAGCTCGGATGTTACCTGCAGTTGATGACCAAAACACTAACTTTACTTCGACCCGAATGCTGCATTCAAGGAAGGTGGGATATTAGACTTCTACCCCTCAGATTGCACCATGTGCAACAAAGTGTTCGAGGCAATTAGACAACAATTATGGCATATTTTGATACAATTGTTTGTTATTCATCGCAAAGCATTTTGACCTTCTGCAATATTTTATAGCTAAGGACCGACCATAATGCTTCACAACAACATACATAAAAACACAACTAAACTCACTAAAGAGTCAAAATTGTGATTTTTAAAATGCACTTGAGTAAATCCCCAGAGTCTCCCGTGCTTACCTGACACAGCGATGACGTCATTCAGCGCTGGCGCCCACAACACATTCACGTCAAGCACGTCGCTATGGGCCGTGCCCACCGCTAGCCGAGCCTGACGCGTGACGCTTGCCAGTCTCCTCGGATCTGAAACCGCCGCCCACCCAGATGAGGACACGCGGACCAGGCCACGCTCTGACACGTCTGCCCACCACACGTCAGAATCGGGCATGGAAGGAGCGGGCGCCAGTTGGGGAGGAGATGAGCTCCGGGTGTCCACCGTGAGAATGTCGCCGTTGGCGCAGGCGGCCGAGAAGACGGCGTTGCTCACAAAGTGCAAACTGGTGAGACGCTCCTCACACTTTGACGCTGTTCGGACCAAAGTGAACGTCTGAGTGTACTAACTCATTCACTGCCATTCACAAATTTATTCGGGAATTGAAAATATGACGTAGAGCACCATTTTTCTTTTCTGCAAGGCAGCATTTCCCTTTTTTTCCATGTTAGCGCTTTGTTCCAGCTTCAGCTATTGTTAAAACCAATGTATTGTATGTATTGTATTTTGTACAGCCACCCTCATTTCAAGCTCATCTAACTCCAGCCTCATGTAATTTAGGAACTAATTTTTTTTTCTGGTGAAAGAAAATGTTTATGGAGTCCTAAAACTCAATATTCTCTGGGTCCTGGAATTCAACTAACAATTTCAAAAACCCTGGCACCGGAATGGACACATTTTTGCATGTCTGGCAGTGCATGAGTTAAATGCACTATAGAATAATATTATTGTGATTATTATTTAAAAAAAAATACATATACTAATACATTGGACGCCCATTATTTGGTGTGTAGGTTGCAACAGTGATTCAGCGACACAATTAGCCAGCTTTACAAAAGTTTACCGAGCTGGTACAGCGTCTGTCCCGTGGTGAGTTGCGTCAGCCTGACGTCACCACCCCGAAACCCGTGAAGAACCTCCCCCGGCTGCGGTGAGATTCGGGTCGCCATCTTCACGCCACCCGCACTTCCCGCCGAACCGTGGAAGCTCGACACTTTTGTGATGACGTCTTGATACACGCATGTACACGGATACAAAACCAGCGTCAGCTAACGGCTAAATCATGCTAATGGCTATATCGTCCTAACGGCAATATCATGCTAACTCTGAAACGTTTTAGTGACATTGTCAGGTACATACCGCTGTCATCACCCCCGAGGTTCCACACTTGCAAGTCTGAGGTCAGTCCGTCATTGGTCACAATGAGCCTTTCAAAATAAAACACAATTTTATTTTATTTTAAACAGGAAGTGCTGAAATTGGGACTTTTTGCTCACCTTGTTGCTGGGATATGTTTGAGGACGCTGATAGGATCGGGGGAAAATCCACCGTGGAGCACTTTGAAATCCCGTTCGGCACAGAGACCCTGAACGCATCATCATCCATACAATACATATTGATTTATATAGCGCTTTAACAGCTGAGGCTGTAACAAAGCGCTTAACTCATTCACTGCCATTCACTAATTTATTCGGGGATTGAAAATATGACGTAGAGCACTAATCCCGAATTTGTTTGGGTTTTGTTTTTCTTGTTTGGGTGCCGATAAAGCGCTGGTCATCGACAATGTAGTCCTAAGATTCAATATTGTGTGGGTCCTGGAATTCTGGTGACAATGACAAAAACCCTGGCACTGGAGTGGACACATCTGGCAGTGAATGAGTTAACACGGACAACTCACATAAAAACCAATTCACACTCACATAAATTAACCTCACACACAAATGTAGACAGAAACATGCAAAAGAGAAGCATCCAGACAAATTAACACACGCCTTTTTTAATTAAAAAGAAAAACTACCCCTAAGGCAGGCAGCATTTAAACGGCTACTATGTTGGTTTATTTACCTTTTTTTCTTCGGCAAAGAGCTTTTGGGGCAAACAGAGCTCCAAAATTTCATTTTTTGAGGACTTGTTGTAACCTGCCACACAAATGGCTGTAGGCAAAAAAAACAGATACAGTTGTTAAAATTTGAATCGTGAAAATAAAACCATAACGTGATCTTCCAGCAGGGGGGAAATGCAAATCATTGAAGGTATAGAGCACACCCGTGTGGCACAATTTACCACTACAACAACAAACATTTGGCGTCAAGCTGAAGCTCAGTATCATATTAATATTTTTGACGTCTTAGTTTGAGGAGAAAGTGAATCTTCAAGAAAAGTTAAGACTATCAAAAAATGTGGATTAACTATAGCAGAATTTGCATAAACACCACAGGTGTAAAAAGAAATAAAATTTGAATTTTCCAAACCACCTTCTGCATCAAAAAAAATTAACAAAAATGAAATTTGATCCAAAATGTTATTCTCCAAAACGAAAATGGTCCTGAAAACGTCCGGCTCAAGAAAAAAAATATTTTGTTCGAAAAACAATCCATACAAAAACAGTAATTCAAATGTCAAAAAGCACGGCATATGTTTTTTGTCATCACTCGACGAGTGCTCAGTTTTAACCTTTTTTTTCCACATGGCGAATCATGACACCAGAAATGTTGCATATTCCACTCATTAACTTTGTTGTTCCAACGCGGATATCAATATCTTAACCCATTCACTACCAGACAATGTGCAAAAATGTGTCCACTGCAGTGCCAGGATTTTTGTCATTGTCACTCAAATCGCAGGACCCACAAAATATTGAGTTGTGGGATTACATAAACATTCAATGCATTGTTGGAAACCATAGACTCTTCTTATTTCATCAGAAAAAAAATTGTAATTCCTAAGTTATATGGGTGTGGAGTTATTTGAGCCTGAAATGGAGGCGGGTGTACAAAATACAATACATATGCATTTGTATAGCGCTGATGCTGTAACAAAGCACTAACATGGACAAAAGGCAAACGCTGCCCCCTCGTGGAAGGGGAAAACATTGCCAGAGGTCTGACGAGCGCTTTATCGGCACCCACCGCACGAAAAACCAAACCCCAAACAAATTCGGGAATGGCGCTCCACGTCACACTTTTCGATTCCCGAATGAATTCGGGAATGGCAGCAAATGAGTTAAAATTAATACATACAAATAAATCAACAAACAAACAAATGAAAAAAGGCAATCTAAAATCTGCTCTAAAAACTTTTTTATTCATTGTTGGAAACATTTTCAAGTCAAAAATCACACAAGTGAATCCTATTTTTTTTTTGCCACTTGAAAAGAAAGTCCTATTTTTGAACAAAGCGATGGAAATGTGATTAATAGGTGAATGGCTTATAAAAATAATTGCTGGTCGCAGCCCTTGTAGTAAATTATGATAAATTACCGCACAACTTTAGTTCACTGACGAAGCTCTTCGGATGAGGAGCAAAACGTTCAACACTTCCAAAGTACAGACGACGGCCGAAGAAACCTTTTCGTCCAAGTCATTAGTTGTTGCTACTCAACCAGAGCAACTGCCCAGGCTGCGTCGGAGGGCGGCTGGGGAACGATCCACCCCGTCGGGATTGTCGTCCCGTCACAATGATCATCCGGCACCAGGAAGACGTCCCACTGTTGCCGGACGTGAAGCAAAGCGTGCAGCGAACACTCCGCTTGGGCGTAGTACTCTGTAAAAGGCTGCAGGGCATCAGCGACGGGCATCTCTTCGCCGAACAGCATGGCGTCCATTTTGTGCTTTTGCCGCCTCTCCCTGTCCTTCCTGAGCGCCCGCCGCTCTTCCTCTTGCACGCCGTCTAGCATCACCGTCAGTGCTTTCTCCTCTGCCGTGTAGATGTGCGTCCTGGCCTTGATGACACGCCGCAGCTCGTCGAGTTGTCGCTGGAACGTCACATCCTCGTCCTCCCCGGTGGTCACGCCTCTACGGGCAGCAGCGTCCTTACGCAGACGCCGCAGTTTCTCCAGCGAGCGCAGGACGTCCTGCATGCGCTTGATGTCGCTCTGCTTCTTGCGCACCTCGCACAGGACCGAGTCGGCCGCCAGCTTCAGCTCGCGCTCCTTCTTCTCCTCCTCCGCCTGGTGGATTTGTCGCAGCCGCCATTTGTCCACGGCACTTTCCTTCGCGGCTCGCCGCATGTCCCGCTCGGCTTGCAACAGCTCTGCTTTTTGCCTGCCTTTCAGCCGCCGCCCTCGGACCCGAGCCACGTGCCGCTTTTTAGCTTCGAATCCAACAGCCAGACACAAAAGTCTTTCTTGGAGGTCTTGTTTTAGACGCACGGCATCCTCGTAAGTGGTGGCCCAGGCGGTGCCATCCTCGTGCAGGTTGTTCTTGAGGTTCTGGCAGAGCTCGGACATCCGGGAAACAAGACCAGCGGCATCGCTTAAAACGTCTCCAAAATCTGGATTAGATTGCAGTTTCTGGGTTTGAACGGCTTCCTTCGTCTCTCTGGTTCTTCTTTTTAAGAATTGACTAAGCCACTGTTCATCGTCCTTCCTCTGGAGAGCTTTTTCATCCACAGGAGACTCTGGATAAATCTCACTGGGTGCCTGGAAGTCAGTCTTTGGCGGATTCCAGTTATAATTCTGCACTACTGGTGGATACATCGGAAGTGGAGGTGGAATGTTGGGGAAGTAGCCCAAAGGAGGAGGTTGCGGAGGTGGGAGAACGCAGGGGAATCCAGGAGGAGGATGACAGGGGGGTATTTCGTATCCATAGTTGCTTGGCATGCTTCCGCCAGTGGGGTAGTTGCCAGGATTTGGGTGATTCCCAGGCACACCGGAGCTATATGCCCAGTCCATTTTTTTCTAGCAATGATCGAAAAGGCTTTAGGAAATGTATTTACTCACTTTTCCCTGAAGTCCACTCAATGACTCGGGTGGGAAACTCCAGCTGATACACATAAAGATCTCTGTACCTGCACAAACAATGACAGGATCGTGAGCTTTACATTTACAGCTTTGATCAGAAATATTCTATCAAAAAGACAGAAAATTCACCGTTGTGGCACGAATTAAAAACACCCAATTCAATGACATTAACATCGAGGGGAGACTTAAATCATTGAGTAAATCAAATGGCATCGGAAAATACCGTCCGACAGACCAATTCGATGCATCTAAAACGGGAGTGGGTCTGGTTAAGAAGTGCAATTTCGAAAATAGCCAGGATAACTCCCAGTTTCTTAAAACTTGGAGTAATTCCAAGCGGAGTTCAATGTATAAAATCAAATTCGTCCCCAGACTACGAATCCTACATTATAGACAAGCCAAAAATAAATGATGGATGTGGTTCGAATTTAGGCCGTTTTTAAACGTGTTTGAACATAAGAAATTGGCGTGGAAGAGAAGAATTTCCCAGCAGCGTTCCGACAGCAAAGTCACAGACGACGAGAATCAAGCCGTTGCGTTCAATTAAACCCCGAAAGAAATTTAAATTTCGTTTCGTGAATGAAACACGCGCTTTAACTTGATGCTCTGCAAAATTTCGAACAGTTCTCGGCGAGTTCAACAAAGCAAGCCGCAGACGTCCTCGTGCGAGCATTAATATGACAATTTTTTCGCATTTGCTAACAACACTCGTTAAAAACACGTTAGCACATTAAGGTCTGTAAGCGAACCTTCTAAACGACTTACTTTTTCAACGATTCGATAAACCAGTCATCTATAACATCGTCAAATTCGTACTCTTCCATTTCTTTCCTCGTGTTATTTTTTTTCTTATTTCCGGTTCCCTTCTACGTTACAGCACCAAGTGGCCTGGAGGACGAACTACTACATGCATAAACGAAACCCTTTTAATAAACATTCAGGTGTTTTGAAAGTATTCATAGAATTCATTACAATTTCTCCGCTGCGAGACTGATAAAGGCAAATCCAAATCTAATATAAAGTTTTGTCAATAGAATCTAATAAAAATAGTCTGGACACGCGGTGTTGACGATAAACAACTCAACAAAAGTTAGAAAGAGTCACAAAAGGACAAAAAAAACATGTTTTTGTATATTCACCACCCAAAAGCAGAATTTTGCTGTTCGGGTATTTGTGAGAGAACATCAAGGTGTGTATATTTTAAAACCTTGTTTATTTATTTCATTTTGGTGAATAATGTAGTGTATGAAGACGGTTTAGTCCGGATGTCTTGCGCACGCCCATCTAAGCTGTGGTTTCAGCAACATATCCGTTGGTTCCGAGGCAGTGAACCAGCTGCACTGGCAAGCGTATGCACGGAAGCCTCTTCGCTTCCTCAGCTTGGCTTCAAGCTTCCTGTGGTTGGGCATGTTGTTTCTGCATACACGTATTAAAATTTTATTGAAAAATACTTCACACCACAGGATGTTGATAAAAAAAATTAATCATAATCAAATTAATCTTGTGCCTTTTCTACATGTTTTTTTAATAAACAGATGGATTTTTTTAATCCTGGATTTCTTTCAATCAAATTAATCAATTCACTGAAAAAAATAATGTAAAGATTAATCAATAAATAAAGTATAAGGTAGTTGCAGATGTATTTTACAAAAACTAAATTTGCAATACAAGGTACCACTCCCAATGAAAGGAGTGGCTTCGCCTCACCTGAAGAAAAGGTAATCGCATGACGAGTCCCACTCGTAGTTGTCAAACGTCAACACTCGGAAGTCGCAGGAGGTGCATCTCATCCGGTCACACGACCTGCCCACACACGCCCATCGGTCATTGCAGTGTGTTTTACATTGCATTAAAGCTCAATATTGAAGATAAGTTGGGCACCTTATGGATGTGGCCGTTCCTACTCCTTTTGCCATGGCGCTTCCTCCGAGGTAAATAGGACAGCACCTGGATGGATGCATGGATGAGGTCGGGCCGGCACTTTAAACTGGAAGAGTTTGAGAAAATTTGGGCCGTTCATTTAGCTCACTTTCTTCCTCCAGGTTGAGAATGAATCTGGTCGTCCTGATGTCTTTTGGGGGGTGGTGCAGTCTGAAATTAAATTTAAAAAATAGATTAAACTAAGTCAATCAACGTTCAGAAATTTAAAGCGGACATTATTATGTCTTGCACAAGTCATAACAACCTAGGGATCTACAATTGTTGACATTTTTTTGACAGTGTGTCGTTGGATAATTGTAAGGGATCGTGCAAAATAAAATGTATTTCAAAAAAGATCCTTTGACATTTATAGAAATTGGATTGGTTAACTCAAATGTTCATTTGAGACCGGGATCGTGGCGTCTGGTGAAACATTTTAATCCAAAAGCATTCACCTTATCCTGAGGTGCATTACTGTGGTCTTCCTCCTGTAATTCCTCCAGGAGCGCATCAATATCCTCGGTGATGCTGTTTTTCGTCTGCCCACATCTGGTGGCACAAGATACACTAATTAAGCCTCGCCGTGATTCAATAACACCAATAAAATGCGCCTCATAGGAAAGCCGCACTAATTGAATATGAGTAAAACGTCTGCTAATTAGCTTTAGCAACATTAGCTTAGTATACCCGACATTCCGACGCTCGCCGGAGTCTTTACCGCACTTTCCCTCCTTGATGGAGCTCGCCAGGCTGACGGAAATGTTGCGACAAAACTTCTTTTCCACCTCGTCTAACAGCTCGTCTAGATCGTCATCCATGGCGACGTTTGCTTCATCACCTCTATAAGCTAACTAAATCGCCCTGACGACAACATTTGATGTTGCTAAGTAACCTGGTCGTAAACCGGACATGCGTGGACAATCTTTCGATATAAAATGACAACCTATTCGTTAATTTTGTCTCAAAAAAATTAAAATCCAGGTAATCCTCTTCGCTTCAAATAGTAATACATCATAATCATTAAAGGCTTATTTATTGGGTTGTTTTTTTCTGAGTTTGACGGACAACAATTTTACGCTGTCGACTACTTTGAAATTTCGAAAGAACGAGTTTAAGGAGGATCCTGGACGTTGCTTCATCACATGAGATATGCGCAACCCTTCAAGAAAAGGAGTGCCGGTACTTTTATGTAATTTCGTCAATTTAAATGAGAACAACAAAAGAATGTAAGAAATTGTAATACCCATTTCATTAATAGTCACTTTATTTCCTTTTTTGTATGACACAGTGCATTAAACCCATCGAAACAGGCAAATGATTATAGTTAATATATCTGATTCATCATCAAAAAAGCTTTACAAATTTAAATATGAAAGTATGTGAGTGATGAGCAACACGGCGTCATTGCGCAAAACATACAACTTGCGTTGTCGGCAGGATTCGAACCTGCGCGGGGAAACCCCAATGGATTTCTAGTCCATCGCCTTAACCACTCGGCCACGACAACATTTGATCAAGGTGATTTTACCTTCATTTATGTAATAAGCTGTCGTGCCTGTCAAACTGGGATTTGACTCAATTTAGTCATGTTAGAGACCATGGAGATTCTATTACATTGGAATGATACCTACATTTCTCAAGACAATTTCCATCCATTTTCCGTACCGCTTATTCCTCATCGCGGGGGGGGGGGCATTGGGCACGAGGCAGGGGACACCCTGAATTGGTTGCCAGCCAATCGCAGGACACACAAAGACGTACAACAGTCACTCTCACACTCACACCTCGGGACAATTTGGAGTGGTCGATCTGCCTGCCATGCATGTTTTTGGAGTGTGGGGAAACCAGAGGACCCGGAGAAAGCCCACGCGGGCCAGGGTAGAACATGCAAGCTCCACACAGGGAGGCTGGACCGGGACGCAAACCGGCGACCTCTGCACTGTGATGCCAGTGTGCGAACCACTCGATTACCGGGCCGCCCCAAGTGACAATTTAAACAGTGAAATAAATACAAGGAAATAGAAGAAAGGACGACATTCATTTGGGAACTTGAGTCTACTTGCTTTTTTTTAACCATACATTTGTCCATCCATTTTTTTCATCCACTTTATCCTCACATGTCGCTCGTTGTGCATCCAGGAGCCTATCGCAGCTGTCTTCGTAAAATAAGCAAGGCACACCCTGAACTGGTTTGTAACCAATCACAGGTAACACAGACACTCATTTGCGCTCACAAACACATGCCGAGTTTTGTGCTGCCGACACCCACATACACTTTGCCCTTCTGCCAAACATTAATAAAGTCTTTTTTTTCCCAACTTTTTTCCTTTCTATTCTAATCTCATCTATTTTTAATCTATAATCATCTATTTTTTCGTCTTTGTTTTTGTTTACCCTTTTTTTGGACAAGGAAGGCCAATCCTATGTTTGGCCCGACAGGGAGAAGCGACTCAAGTCTGAACGGATGACCAAGCTTCTCACCTTATATCTAAGGGAGAGCCTGTGGAGGAAACTCATTTTGACCATGTATCTCCTGAATCTCAAATATCTCTGGACCGTAGGTGAGGGTAGGAATGTAAACAAACGATAAATTGAGAGTTTCGCGTTTCTTTACCACAACAAAATCAGCACCTTCGTGATCAACTTGGGACCAGTCCACAGAGCTACCGGTTGATTGCGATCAATGTATTGGACACGCTTGTTCTACTTTGGCTCTCTGTTTGATCGTGAATGTAAATGGGTGTTTGTCTACATGTGACCTGCCATTGGCTGGCAACCTGTTCATGGTGTACCCTGCCGACTACTCCCTGATGCTTCCAGCACTCATGTCCAGGACCCTCGTGAGGATTAGCAGGTCGGAAAAGTGATGCACGCATGGAAGTTTCGAGACATAAACTGGAAATCTACGGGCACAATCTCATGTGGTATCAGCTGCCGCTTTCCACTCTAGGTTGCGCCGGAGCTTTCTCAAATGGCACTGTGGGGATGGAAAACTGTGTTTTTATTTATTTATTTGAAATTCACACATTGTGTATTTGAACACTAAAATGTTCTACCAACCATATTATATAAAAAAAAAAATCCGTCTGCTGACAAATCATATGAAATGCCCAAGATGGCCCAATGGACATTTCAAAATCATCAGAAAAACAACTGCTACTTTAACACATACAAAGTAGGAACACGTTCAATCGAAATTCCAGGCAGTGCTTTTTTTGTTTTTTTTCGTGTGTGTTATGTGATTTTTATTCTTTTTTTGTGTGTGTGACTTACACAGGCCAGCAGGAACCAGTACTAGGCAGTATTAGGACCAGTACAGCAGAAGGCAAAATGATCAGTTTAATATCAAACTTCAGGAGTCCGACAGGTATGCCAGAGCAATCTGTAAACGGTCAAAAAATAAGTGAAATGTTCAGTATTCCAATGTTTAGTCAATTGACATCATCGATGTTTTTATCTAAAGAAAAAAAAAGCTACAAAAATGAAACTCGTTTTTCTTTTAGACTTTCTCCTAAAGTTCCCGTCTGACACTCACTATGGGAAGTAAAGCTGCGATACTCCCGTTCATTTTTAGATTTATGTTTTGCTGTACAATTTCACCATGGGGAACCCAAGAATGCCTTTGGAAAATTATGAATTATACATTGCAAAATGACTGCTATAAATTCAGTGAACACCAAAATGTGTTTTTTTGGGGTGAATTTTAACCATTTTTTCCAAACACAATTTTACCATCTGATGATTTGCTGAGAAGATTGTTTTGTTTGGATTGACACCACCACTCTCACTCATTTAAGTGCAGTGTCCATTCCCTAGATGGTACCATATGGGGATCAATTTCCGAACATTCGAGTTATGAATAACGGTACATATGAATCTTTTTGCGGGTACAGTACATTGAAAAATGTTCGGACAGAGATGCTGTAGGTTAGATTTTGTATTGTGCGCCTTTTTCCAGCCAAGCTCACTTGTGATTGGCTGCGTGCTGCGCTTCACGTACACAGACACAGAGGTTTCCAGGGCTGGATGTTTACGCGACGGACACCAAGGGTGACCAATAAACTATGCTGAAGTGTTGCCAACGAGTTCAGGCCCCCGATCCGCCGAGCTCGCTTACAATTGGCTGCGTAGAGTATGTGGGCGGGGAGGAAATCCCTCTTCCCAGTTGACACTCCAGGAGGACGCGATGCATAACAAAACATAATGGCTGCTGGCACGTAATTTAGTAATTACGTGCCAGCAGTTTCAGTAATGGCTTACTGAAGACCCAATAATAATAATAACAATAACAATAACAATAACAATAATGAGACTAATAAAGGCAAATCCAAATCCAATCCAATAAGAATAAGAATAAGAATAAGAATAAGAATAAGAATAAGAATAAGAATACATTTTATTTATAAGCGCCTTTCAAAACTCTCAAGGACACTTTGCAGTCGCAGGATAAGAACAACATTTTTTTCCGGCGAGTAAGCAGCGGCAGCCATTCGCGACAGCATTCACTCCATCCGGAAGTAACACACACTCACCACTAAGTCGTTTCCATACAATTACTAAAAAGTACACCAGGCTATAGTCGTCATACTCCAGTAGGTGTGAATTTATTTTACGACTGTTTGAGCATCTGTGTTTTATACTTCAACATATATTCCATACAAAATATAACACTGAAGCAACTTACGATCAAATTAACCTAAGGAATGACTGCTCGGAACGTATCTTGTTCGTAAGGTGAGGAGCGTATGTATATTTAAAAAAAAAGTATGTTATTTGAGATGTAGAATTTATCTACCTCGCGGGTTTAAAGAGTTTCTTTTGATCTTGAATCGCTCCTACGCTATTTGTCAATGTGTGCTAGTCGTCCTGCTTTACTGTCTTCTTCGTTCGGCTTCCGCCTGAGTCTTCGAACGTTTGTTCGCGCGCCCACTTCTTCCTTAGCTGTTAGGGGGGGATTGATTTTCCCACAGCCAGCATGCGTGGGAAGCCGTGCGTATTTGGGTCAGCAGTACGCGCGTGCGCCGCCATAGGTTTGTCATGGTTAACTCATTCACTGCCAGATGTGCAAAAATGCGTCCACTGCAGTGCCAGGGTTTTTCTCATCGTCAATTGACCCACAGAATATTGAGTTTTAGGACTACATAAACATTCAATACAGCGTTAGAAACCTGAGACTCTCTTCTTTCATCAGAAAAAAAAAATGAGTTAATTCCTAAATAATGTGGGTCTGGAGTTATATGAGATTGCGGCTGTCAATAATAATAATAATAATAATAATAATAATAATAATAATAATAATAATAATAATAATAATAATGAAATGTAAATTTCTCCACTGTGAGACTAATAAAAGCAAATCCAATCCAATAATAATAATAATAATAATAATAATAATAATAATAATAATAATAATAATAATAATACATTTAATTTCACAATGCCATACATACATATTGGTTAGTATCGGGCTTGCACAACAGCCACAGCTGGAACAAAGCGCTAACATGGAAAGAAGGGAAATGCTGCCCCCTTGTGGAAAATAAAAAACATGGTCACATGCCATGGCCAGCGCTTTATCGGCACCCAAGCATGAAAAAATAAACCCGAAAAAAATCGGGAATATCGCTCTACGTCATATTTTCAATTCCCAACTAAATTTGTGAAAGGCAGTGAATGAGTTAAAAAAAGAACTGAAATGTGCCTATAGCTCTTCTTGCCCACTTGCAAGAGTATAACAGTACTTGAATCACTCCATAAGTGACACCTCGTCATTTCAAAATCAAGCACACCAGTAGAACAAGTCTAAAGCTTCCGGTAAGTCGCACCTGACAGCTTGAGGACCACCTCTCCCTCTTGGTTTCTCTCGCCGATGGGTGCGTGCAGGCTGCATCTGTACGCGCCGTTGTCTCCACATGTGACGTTGGGCAGCAGGATGTTGCTGGTGTCGTCAAGAATCACCTGCCGCGCCAGGCTTACAAAGCGCTCGACCACACCATTGGGAAGATCGCGCAACACTAGGCCTCGACGCTGTAGTGTGGGAGGCTCACCGCGCAGCTCCATCTGTCACATCGACACGGTTCAATGAGCCTCCGAGAAAGCTAGCTTTTTCTTTAGATTGAAAGGACAACCGATGTCCCCGGACAAGTTGTGTCCATAATTTGTAAAATCACTTCAAATGACTTCTACTGAGCATATTTTAATAAGATTCCACCACATATAGCTATATTTTACGTTTTAAGACTCATGCTGAATATTCAGGAAGTCTTGTTTTTGAGTTGGTGACGAGTCCGTACGTGACGTCACGAAAGGACCACCCACTGACCGTGAAAAGGACGCATTGTCGCATTGTCCTTCCATCACGTCAATGTATTTTGCTGTAGTTGTTTGGTCTGTGGACCTCGTGTTGCACCCAAAAGCCGCCAGAGGGCGTCCAAGCGCCATTTAAGAATTTATCAGCCTGTAGAAACGGAGGTGGCCACAGGATGTCGCCATTTTGTGCCTCTTTTTTTATGAGATTGTCCCCCAATGTTGCCTCAAAATGGCCCAAATAAATTATTTAATCGATTGCAAACATGTATGCTTTGCTCTTCAGAACTATTTAAATCATATTCATAACTGGATGTGTAACAAGAAAGCATATTATCTGAATCTGAAGCCATTGTTTTGATTCACAAGCAATGCAAGACGTATTGCCGTGCTGATAAATTCCTTATATGGAGCTTGGACGCCCTCTTCTGGCCTCCTGGCGGCTTTTGGTTGCAACACGAGGTCCCCAGACCAAACAGATAGAGCAAAATACATTGACGTGATGGAAGGACCGCTACAATGCGTCTTTTTTACGGTAAAGGGTGGTCCTTTAGTGACGTCACGTACGGACTTGTCACCAACTCAAAAACAAGACTTCCTGAATATCCAACGCGAGTCTTAAAACGTAAAATATAGCGATATACGGTGGAATCTTTGTAAAATACGCTCAGTAGAACACAACTTATGGACACAACTTGTCGGGAGACGTCGGTTGTCCTTTAAAACAGGGAGGATCTGGCTGTCGAGGAACCAGACATTTCTAGCGCTGTGCTAACCACCATGCCACCCAATAGTATTTTTAAATAAAAATGTACAATGAACTGATTCGGGATGTATCGCAGCACATGTGTGCCTGGGAATGTATCCAATTTCACTTTTTTAAAATTGTAACATTTTACAAAACATTTATTCATCATTATCTGCAGATATTGCATCATTGTTCGGTGTTTGTGCTGTAAAGACTGGGAGGGTAATTTAATATTTGTCCATGTGGCAAGACAGACGAATATTAAATTGCATTGTTCCTCTGAGTGACTTAATGGTGCACGTCATTAAGGTCGTGGCACCATTAGGTCATGGTGCCAGTCATGGAGACGTTTTAAAAAGGGCAACTGCAATTGGGCTCTGTGCTAACCACTCGACTACTGGGCCGCCCATCATAATAATAATAGTAATAATATTAATAATAGCAAAAATACTACTACTATTAGTAGTAGTACTACTACTAATAATAAAAAAAAAAATAATAGCAAAACTGCTACTACTACTACTAATAATAAAAATAATACTAATGATACTAATATTAATAATAATAAAAATACTCCTACTATTAAGAATACTACTAGTACTAATAATAATAATAATAATACATTCATAAGCGCCTTTCAAAACTCTCAAGCGCCTTTCAAAGCACCTAAGGACTCTTTACAATTAAAAGAACAATAAACACCATCATAGTTGAGTGCATAATGACATGTTATTTTTCATCAATTTTTAAAAACTTCTGAATGGGAAAATCTTTTATATCCTTAGACCAAATCAACAGTGGGGAAAACTATAGCACCCTAGCTATCCAACCAGACCACTCTGATACAGATTTGATGTTTTATTTTGAAATAAAAGGCCTCTGAAAAGTGACAACATATTGATATTGTTCATCAATTTTTCAAAATTTCTAAATGGGAAAATCTTCGATATCCCTGGAACAAATCAACACTGGGGGAAACTATACAGCACCCCCATCCAACCGTTAAAAAAAATAAGCAAAACTTAAAACAAATAGAACGTTTTGAAGGTATTTATTTAAAAATGTATTTGTTTTTCAAACCATGGTACATCTCAAAGCAGTTTACAAAATTCACGGAATTATTAATAAACTTCACATTGAATGGAATTTTGAAGTGAAGTGTGTGTGAAAAAAACAACCCTTTATGGTGATCAATCAATGCTGTGACAAGAAAATGATGAGGACATGGATAAAACAAAACAGCAATTTATCTGAAACATTTCAGAACAAAGTACATGCATTTGAGATATTTTACATCATATTTACACGACATCCGCTGTAACTGCGACCAAATATGCATCCAATGTTTTTGTTTTTTTTTAACTTTGAGTACATTCACAAATATTTACGGAAAAATAGTGAGTCAGTATGCAGATGTTGGTGTAGAATTTCATGACAAGAGAGAAAAAAAACAAAGTTGGAATAAAGATGCAAAATAACAAAATGAGTATAAAGTTACTGTATGTCTTGTTAATACTTCCCAATGGCACCGAAGGCGTATTTGTTTTCATCAGCTTACAAATGTCCCCACTCTGGGACGATTGATTAATGGCTTTCTGATTAAAGTTTAAATCATGCAAAATGATGGTGATCAAGTGACTTTCCCACGAAGGAAATGTTTCATTTAAGAGCTGCGAGGTCCCTTAACCAGACCCTGCTCTTTGCGCATCACTGGTGCGTGGATGCTGCAATCTCGAGCCTCGCAGAAACCTGGAATACCGGCGATTCCTATCATCCCGGGGATGCCCATTGAACCTGGGAAGCCACGGGCGCCGCGCGGGCCCTCCATGCCATTTTTGGCAATGCCAGGCTCACCCGTAAAACCTGAGCAAATAAGAAAAATGGACTTGAGCTTCTGTAAAAGAAACAAAAACTGTTTTTATATTAAAGTGTTCAGCATCTCATTGGTTTATGTCACAGGACTTATTTGTATTATGAATCATTTCTTAAATAGGAAAATAATGCTTTGTGCCAAAATAATTGGATTGTATCATTTCCCAAAGCATACTTGATGATGTCTTCCTAATGTGCCACGAGGCACATCGATTGAGAATCACAGATTTATTCACAAACAAGCTAACTGCTTCGGTAAATCGAAACAATGAAAACATGGTCTCACCAGGGACTCCTTGTGGTCCATCAAGTCCCGGAAAGCCTATTCCTGGATCGCCTGCAATTCCTTTCGGACCCTTTTTGCCTTGTCAAAAAAGGTCCCCCATCAACTACCACACATCAATTCAAAATAGATTTTTGAAAACCAGGAAAGAAAAAAAATACTGAGAGCAAACCTCGTTCACCCTCCGCTCCTTTCTCTCCGTCCAGGCCTCGGTCTCCCTGAACGCCGCGGGATCCTTTGGATCCAACTTTGCCTGCTTTGCCCTACATGAGATGATGGGTGGGAAGTGTGTTCATAAATATTAATCATATGATTGATACTTTCTTGAATTGAAGATGAATATATATAATATGAATAGGAATATTTTGAAAGAATATGAAACACATAAAAAAAATGTGTTTCATATTTATTCAAAATAAGACAAGTAAATATTAATTATTAGAATGTATTGTAATTGCAAAAAAAGTAGGTAACACAATTGCAATTTTTTTGCATGTAATTATTACCTATATGTATACTGTATTATATTTTAAATTGAAATGAAGTGTTGTAAAATATATATATATATATAAATTTGCAATAAATTGAATCAATAATTTCATTGATCATTTCAAAACATAATTTCTTTTTTTTTCGGGCTTTGCAATTCTCAATGATCACATGTGAAAAAAAACTGGACACTTGTAAATATGGGTTGATGCAATATATCAAGATGCTTTTCTTGATACTTGCACTCTGTACAGTTTTTTCATGAAACAGTCTTGCACATTTTCATTTGCACAGTATACAGTTGACATTTTTATTTTGTTATGCTTAGAATATCTTGTTTTCTATCCTTTCACCCCCCCCCTCCACACCACCCCCTTTCAAATTGCTGCTGTGGACTGCAAATTTCCCCATTGTGGGAAGAATAAAGGTTTTCTGATTCTGATATAAAACAGTATTTTTAAAATGAAGACATTTCAAAAACATGTAATTCTTTGTAAACTAGTATCAGGTGTAGTATTTTGATAAAATGTATTTTCTTTTTATCATGGGTTTGTAACAGCCCCATTTTATATTTGAAATGTATTTATTCATTCTATTTTGTTCTTTATTTAGTAATGTATGACATTTGAAGTCACGCTGTTTCTGTGGAATAACTCAAAATGCTAAAAGCAAATTTTGCTACCCGTGTCGACTGAAATAAAACCTGATGCTAAACCTGATGTTTAGTTGTCAAAACGCATTTATTAACAGATTCACTGCCATTCACGACTGAATTCGGCAATTGAAAATGACATAGAGCGCCATTCCCAAATTTGTTAGGGTTTTCTTTTTCATGCTTGGTTGCCGATAAAGCACTGGCCATGGATTCTGGCAATGTTTTTTTCTTCTCCACAAGGGGGCAGATTTTCCCCTTTTTCCATTTTAGCGCTTTGTTCCAGCTTCAGCTGTTGTTAAAACTCTATATAAACCAATATGTATGTATTGCATTGTATTTTGGACAGCCACCCTCATTTCAAGCTCAGATAACTCCAAAACCGTATAATTTGGGAATTCACTCTTTTTCTGATGAATGAATAGAGTCTAAGGATTCTAATGCTGTATTGAATGTTTATGTAGTCGTAAAACTTAATATTTTGTGGGTTCTGGAATTCAAGTGACAATGACCAAAAAAATATTGGCACTGGAGTGGACACATTTTTGTACACGTCTGGCAGTGAATGAGTTAATATAAAGAATTACAACCAAAATAAAAAAGAATTGTTACTCCCTCCTTTCATCATCCTGTGTACATCACACAGAGCTCAAAACATATCTCACCGTTTTGCCGGGTGGTCCTGCAGGTCCTTTGGCTCCTGGAGGTCCAATAAGCGTGCGGTTGTTGATGGGACATCCTTGCGTGCACTTAGCACGGATGGAGGTGGCGTACTGTGAGAGCTGAGCGGTGACCACGCCACGACACAGCTGTAGTACCTGCTCGTCTGACAACCCGGGACCCTGAAGGCAACATTTGGTTAGGTTTGCTAACCCGAACGCATTTTCCCCTTTTTTTTTTTTTTTTTTACAAATCCCGTTTTCAATTTTCCACCACCTTGAAGTATTCTGTTTTTTTTCAAGCATTCTGAAATGTTTCAATTTCTAACAGGACTCACAATGGGACCTTGAACTCCTTTGGATCCGGCTTGGCCTCTGGCGCCAGGGTCTCCCAAGGGGCCGCGGTTACCTCGGGTTCCTGGGATGCCGGGAGGACCCACGGGACCAGGATTGCCGTTACGACCGACCGTACCTTTGAGACCACGCTGGACAGACAGGCAAGGGAGGCAATTGTGTGGTGACATTAACGGTTTAAATGGCTACCTCGAATAAGCAATACAACAAATATCCACCAATAAGCTCATCTGGCGCGTCAAAATTAGTGTGAGGCTTCAAAAAAGGCTTCAAAAAAGGCTTCAAAAAACTGCCTCGCCTTGTAGCAGAAGTTAACCCCTCCCCTAAATTTCCTTAACACAAATACGTTTGAAGTGCCTCCAACAAGGCATTTTGAGTGAACACAGAAGTGTTGGCAGTGGAATTAAAATAAATAAATAAAAATCAAGCAGCTTTTTGAACTTGACATTTATAAAAAAATAAATACATACAAAATGTCTTTAACTTCTTGTTTGTATTTTGTTGAACTTTCAAAATGGGGAAGCCCTTTGTGGCGTGAACCCTCTCAGGGACAGCGTTAACTCTGATGGATGGTTTATCATGGGATTAAAGGGTGCATGAAAGGCATTCAAAGTTTTTCAAGTGTGTGTTTTTTATTTTTATTTTTGATGGAGTCTGAGTGCCAAACACACCTCTCCTTTGTCTCCACGATCGCCAACCGCACTCTGGAAGGAGAAACCAAGGTCACCCAAGAGCGATATTTAAATACTGTATGTCATACGTTCTGCAAAACCTTACCTTTTGTCCTTTTTGGCCCTTCATCCCTTTCCGACCCTTTGCACCCTTCCATGTGAAAATAAAACACAATACAGTCAATGAGGAAGCAAGAAGAAGGAAGCAAAGCGATCAGAATTTCCAGAAGCAAGTTGATGAGCAAACAAGAATTATGAGAACAATAACAGCAAACAGCGCTTGGCCGGAAGGTCTGTTCTCACCAATTCGCCGTCCGGTCCGGTCTCGCCTTTGGCCCCCTGCAGAAGACAAAACAAACACACACGCATCATTGAGAAGTGACGTCTAGATTGTGTGGTTGTCTGTGTTGTTTTGTGAAGTGAGAACTCACGAGGGGTCCCCGGAGGCCCATTGGTCCTGGCTTGCCAGGTAACCCAGCATCTCCTTGCTCGCCTCCTGGACCCTGATTTTTTAAAAAAGGAACATTTTTCATGAATCATGAACAAAGTGAAAACAAAGTGAAATGAAGAAAATATACGACAGTGATACCTCAGCTTACGAATTTAATTGATTGCCAGAAAGTGTGTGGAAGGCGAAAAGTGTGTCTTCCAAACATTAATTTCCCATAGGAAACCATTAAAAATGATAATAATCTGTTCCCAGGTCCCCATAAAACATAATTTTCTACTAAATAAGACTTAAAAAGACACAAAAATACATAATTTTATGTATAGTAAATGTGCTACTGTATTGTAATTAAAGAAATAAACTGTACTGTCTAATAAAGTCGTTTTATTTACCTCTGTGATGGTCGTTGATGTAGTTGCCTCTTGATCATGCGAGTGAAGTTGCCGTGCTTTCTCGGTGATAATACCCTCACTAACACGTTCCCCTGTGAGCTGCTTCTCGTTAATCCAAATCAACATAAATTTTTCAACCTCTTCTATTGCCTGAGACCGTTGCTTAGACAACACAGAAACACCCTTAGCCACACGTAGCAATGGTCGACTTAGCATACTGGTACTGGGACGCTAAATCACACAAACGCACACCTCGTTCGTGTTTTTTGATGATCTCCTTCTTCTGCTCGACCGTAATTTTGTTTTGTGTCCTCTTTGGCTGAACACGAGCCTGTGGTGGGGTCTTTTTCGGTCCCAAATATGCTAAAAGTATCCACTCGATAGCAAACCACGTATGCACTCAGAGAAAGGGTGTGGAAAAGTAGTCCAGCAGCCACGGTGGCACTGTTCGGCCGTGTGATTTGGTGTTCTTCCGCTGAAAAGTAGTCCGCCAGCCATTGTGGCGCTCCGCGTGTTTCCTGAAAACTAGTTTGTATGCCAAGATTATATTCTCGTTAATTTAATGTTCGTATAGCGAAACGTTTGTTTGCTAAAGCATTCGGAAACTGAGGTATCACTGTATTTGGAACAAATTTGTGGTTACACTGACAGAAAGTAAATTCGGAGTTGGAGAACAATATTCAGGCACTCATCGGTAGGACATATTGTATGACAACTCTAACATGTCCATAACGATGCATCAATTCCACAAAGAAGTGCTGACTTGGCTTCGGGTGTCTAAAATGTGCGCTGCAGCCCTCACTCACCACAGAGCCCACTCTGCCTTGAGGTCCTCGAATGCCCCGCTCGCCTTTGCTGCCCTGCAAGAGTTACCAACAACCACTTCAGCAGCGTGCTCCACTTGGGAAGAGTGCCTAAAAATGGCGGCGTCACCTTGGCGCCAAAGGAACCTGGCTCTCCCATCAGGCCTGGGACACCAATGGGACCCTGAGGAGAGAAACGTGAAGATTCAGTTGATTGAGTAAATTGTACCAGGCTTTAATACATTTTTTATGGTCAGGAAAATGTCAATGTAAATTGTACATTTTACAAACACACACACACACACACACACACACACACACACACACACACACACACACGCATATACTTAAAAAATACATACAAATAAATACATGCAAACATTTTTTTAAATTAACACAATGCAAATTTTACAGTACTCTTTTTAATGTAAATGCATGGTAATCAGACATAAGGAATAGTATATAAATTTAATGACACACTCACATCTTCTCCAGGGTCACCATCGCTGCCCGGAACGCCGCCAAGACCTTTGGTACCCTGCCAAAGAGATAATATACTGTGTTTTAATTTGAAATTTTAATGATTGTAAAGCCGGAGTCCCTCAATGTGCAATTTATACCTTGGTCCCGGCAAAGTCAATTATTGGGAAGTATTTCTGCTTTTTCCAGAACTAAAAAGATTCACAGAAGTCTCAAAAATATTTGAAAATATCAAACAAGAGTGTTTTGGTTATATTTTTGTATGTTTAAAGTGTGTCCATTTAAAGTGTGTCCATGTACATTTTTGGTGTGATGGTGAAGAAAATTTGAAAGTAAAAGTCAGTGAAGTTGACTGAAAAATATTTTACTGCTATCAATGGTAAGGGAGACTATTTCCAAGATTTTTTTCCAGTCTGTCTTGGTATCTTATTTTTATTTTTTATTATTTGACGTGATGTGAAACCAAAATCGAAAGTATGCCAAATCATAAACCTTCCTCTAATGGGTGGTGCATATTTAACAGAAGTTTAGTTTTTCTCTGACTAAGAACAAAAGTTAAAGCCCAATGAGAGGCAATAAGGAAAGAGATTAGCGGACTTCCTCTGTGAGCGTGAATGACAATAACTTTGGCCTGATGTCTCAACATGCTGGAAATTGTTATTTATCATAGGCATCTCCGGACAAAATTCAAATACATATACAGTGGTACCTCTCTGTACGAAATCAATTGGTTCTGGAAAAAATGTCTTCATTTCAAAGTACCAAGGGGTTTCCCGTGTGCTTTCTAAAGCATAAAATGCATCAAAATATGTAACAAATACATGTTACAATTAGATTTTTCCACAACAAATGAGAGTAATGCATAATGTAAAAAAAGAATAGAGTAAAAAATTAAAATGAGGATCATTTAATTTATAACTTAGTCTTAGTTTTCTTCCTTAGTTCATGTTTTCTCTCAAAAATGTCTTTTGCCTGCCATAACGATCCTTCGAAAATGTCCAAAGTAAACGACAGTATAGTGAAAGATGGCACGACATCTGAACACTTTTTCCGTGTGAATCACATTCATGTAAAATTATTGAAACGGCTCACGGCTTGAGGGCCGAATGACGAGGTTGCAGCATAGACACATATGCGTTAGTTAGCTGGCCAGCTAGCCATCTATCAACACAAATTAACACATCCGGTAGAGATCCCTCTTAGCCAATGGGATGCCAGGTTGATGCTGGGTAATTGGCAATGGCAGAACTGCTTCGATAATGTTGCGTACATGAAACTCAGATATGCGAGAAGCAGGCCATACTGTACTGTACTGTATACATATTTTCTTAAGTATCTTGACATTTCTATCGTAACAAGAAGCAATATTTGTTTGTTTTGGCGTTTCATAACTTGAATATTTCGTATGAGGAGACATTCATAAGTACAGGTATCACTGTATAGGATAATAATAATAATAATAATAATAATAATAATAATAATAATAATAATAAGAAGAAGAAGAATAATAAGAAGAAGATTTATTTTTAAGCGCCTTTCAAAGCTCACGAGGACACTTTACGCTGGTGCAAATGGCTGCCGCTGCTCCCCCGCACAAAAAAATCCAGTGACCGTAAAGTGTCAGTGAGAGTTTTGAAAGGCACTTAGAAATTAAATGTATTATTATTATTTACAATTAGAAAACAGGCATATAACTAGATAATTTATTCATACATCTATACAAAAGTGAAGACTTCACTTTTGTACAGATGACGGCTGAAGAAACCTTCTCATCGATCATACATGTATGGTATCATCTACTTTATTACGGCTTGAACATTGACAAGATGCAATAAATGATAATGACAAATGGTAAATGTGTACCTTTGGGCCGCTGCGTCCAAGTCCACCAGGCTCACCATGATAACCCTGCAGGAGACAAACAAGGAAGTATTCAGACAAAATGAAGACAAATACAATACAATAAAATACATATTGACTTAAGGGACAACCGAAACAATTTTTTTGTTTCCTAACTGACATCAGAAAAACGTTTTATAGCATCTAAAATAGTCAAAACAAGCAGGCTGAGATTTTTAGTCAAATGCAAAACACCAATAAAAATGAGTTAAAGTGTCCCAAAACTAGTTCACAATGACCTCAGGATGGCGAGTTTCAGAAGGTCCCTAATTCGTGACGTCACGCCAAGACGTCTTGCCTTACTCTAGATTTGAGTCTAGAATCAAAACAATGGCTTCAGATTCAGAGAAGATGCTTTCTTGTTACTCATCCAGTTATGAATATGATTCAAATAGTTCTGAAGAGGAAAGCATAAATGTTTGCAATCGATTAAAGAAGTCCTTCCGGATCATTTTCAGGCGTCTGGACTCCAATGTAGCGTCCCGGAAAATGCACAAGATGGCGCACAAGCTCCGTTGGAAATGGGCTGATTTGTATTCTGGGAATTTGTGTCAACTAGTATCAAATAGCAGTCTTGGTGCAACACACAACGATTCAACATCACATTATTTATGTGTTATCCTTCTAATTTTGCCATCAACACTGATCAACACAGTGTTTTCAGACGAAAAAAGTACCCAAAATGCATTGTGTGTCGCTTTCTCGGTCAGGGGCGTTCCAGACGTGACGTCACGTTAGGCATCGTCATCAACTCGAAAACAAGACTTCCGGAATATTCAGCACGAGTCTTAAAACGTAAAATCTATCTATATGCGGTGGAACCTTTGTAAAATACGCGCAGTAGAAGCCATTTGAAGTGATTTTGCAAATTATGGACACAACTTGTCCAAAGGCGTCGGTTGTCCTTTAAATAGCGCTTTAAAAACAGCTGCAGCTGTAACAAAGCGCTTAACATGGACAGCTACCAAATGTAGAGAATAAAGCAGTCACAAAGATAGTTGAAAGCACCAGGGAGTAATTTAAATACACTAAATATACACATACATTTAAAAACAATAAAAGATACAGAAATAAAGAACTACAGTGGTGAGGAGGAGTCCAATAAATGAAGCTGCTCGCAATTTACGGATTCCATGTGGTTTAAATGCAGGAAAGGAAAACAGAGGACATGTGCGCCGTGTCCTACATTGTATCCCCTGTCGCCAATGTCTCCTGGGAATCCGGGTGCTCCAGTTTGACCCTGCAGAATTAAAGAAGACATTGATAACAAACAGAAAATGTTCCTGGTCAATAGCTTTCATCATACTTTCTCTGATATAAATTCAATTGTTCATTTTCCAATTACGTACCTTGCGTCCATCTGGTCCTGGAACTCCCAATTTCCCTTCTTCACCCACGGAGCCCTGGTTAGAAAAAAAAATCATGTCATGCATGACAAGTCAAGATTGAGTTTGCAAATTTCAATCTGTTAGCAAGATTTGAATGTAGCATCACTTCTGATGCTTTCCCTCTCATTTGATATTATCTATTCTATATTTAAATATTATTTGTTAAAAAAGATTTATGTACACTGTCAAGTTTCAATAAATAGATTTTGACATTCATTTCAGTTCATTTTGAGAACAGGGCAGTGGGCTATTCATTTGTCCTTGGGGCGAGTTATTATCTGTTTGCGGAATATATTTATTTATTGTGGAGGGGTGTTGGGGGGTGTTGCTTGGGTCACATGCTGAGTTGGTAGGCTGCCTTATTTATGTTTGGAAAGTTACAAACATTAAATAATACCGGTTTCATGTGTTTTTGAAATGTATAAGCGATTGAAAATATGAGATAATTATGTGGCCACCATTTCCCAAAGCAAGCGATGCAGCGTGATATATATTGACCCTTGAATTGTTTAGTTAGCAGTCAAGTTCTTTTTGCTAAGTGGAGCAAATACATTTTCCACTCTAACCAAATTTTTACCTTGGGACCTTTACCTCCTCTTGATCCCGGGGAGCCAGCATCACCTCGAGAACCCTGAGAAAACAAAATAGTAACAATACATATTTGACTTTCAGATTAAACCTGAATGGATTGAATTTTTGAGTGTGTTGCCGTAATTCCGTACAGCGTTACCGGTCCCTCCGACTCCTCCTCGTGGTCCCTCCATGCCGGAATCGCCCTACAAAATAAGAAGCCTCATACCACCATGTGATCCCAGACGGGCCAAAATGTGACATTGTCGTTTGTCTTGCGTTCATGTCGCGCTCTGGCACTTTAAGAAGACCTTCAGGCAATTTTAGTCTGTGTTTCTTCACAAAACTAAGCCAGCCAGAATGAACATTTTGAGGATTCGGCTGGCCTTGAATTGACCTTTCATTATTTAAAAGTTGAAGTTCTTGCATGTCTCCTGATGAAGCTACTTTTTAACCGATTACAATTTGACTGTAGGCTATTCGTTAACATTCGTCGAAGGGTGTACTTCTTTGTTTGCAACTGTGTGACGTCCAATTGGGGATTTCCTATTTTGACCAGGAGATGATTTGATTGGATAAGCCTTTATTAGTCTCACGGTAGAGAAATTTACATTTCACAGCAGCAAAGTGATGAAAGGAAGAGGAAAGTAAAGAAAGGAGTAGAAAAACAAAATACAGGAGCTGCTAGAAAGGCAGCCAGTTCGCGGTGGCGTCTTGAAGTCAAAATAACAAAAAACAAAACTAAATAACAAATAAAATGACAACACAAAGACACAGAGAGCCATTAATTCTTATGCACTTTCTTTACCCTCTTTGTTGCATGAAGCAGCTCTAGATAAAAGAGGAGAGGATGGAATGGGGGAGGGTTAACCTGGTCAATGGCAGCCAGATCTTGGAAAGGCGTGATTGGGACAAACTGCCTCCCAAACAAAAACCCGAGAAGTTGTTTGTTTGTTTGTTTTCAACTTCCATGCTTCAGAAAATAATGAATCGCCTGTTTTCAACCCGTTTCAGTCCGCGACTGGATGAATGCGTGGCTTGAGGAACCCGCCATGAGAAGAAAGGAGCGTCAGCGCAGAGCGCCGATGCATATGTGGAACTGACGCGGCTGAGAATTGAAGGAGATTTACGTGGGACAGGAGATGTGAGACAGTCTCTTTTTGTCAATGGATGCTACAGCTGCGTGTTTGCTTTCAACATTTAGCTTGTAGGCGACGTGCACATTCCACCATGACGTCCCGGTTGAAAAGCACACTTTGATCCTCTCCTCTTTCGTCTAAAACTGCTTCGTGTAACAAAGAGGGTACAGAAAGTGCTTAAGAATGAAAGGGTTGCGTTGTCATATTATTTGTTATTTAGTTTTTTTATTCTTTTCACTTCAAGATGGCGCCGCGAAAGTGACTGCCTTTCCAGCAGCTCCTGTATTTTGTTGTTCTACTTATTTCTTTCCTTTTCTCTTCCTTTCATAATTTTGCTGCTCTGAAATGCACATTTCTCCACTGCGAGACTAAAAAAGGTAAATCCAATCCAAATTCTGAATGAGCACACAGGCGACCGTAACGCTTAACTGAAACAGAAAGGGGCGGCCAAGAAACGGTTCAAACAGTCAGTGACTGATTTTATCGTTAATCTCAAAAAAGCGGTTAGAATTCCCCCACCCACTGGACAAGTGAGGGCGTGTGAGAATGTCAATAGAGAAATGATGCGGTGCTATAGAGGCTCATTCCGGCAGAAACCAAACCCTGACAGCTTTACTTGATAAAAGAAAAAAAAGCACATTCTAATTTCATGGGAGGCTTTTCCTGTTTTGATTACTCAAAATGCATCCGCAACCAAATCTGACCAAAAGCCATTTTTGTAGAGTGAAAACACATCGATTCAGGCCTCCCTATAAACTAATCCCCCATTTTGTTTTCTGGAACCGATCAGTTATTTGAGGGGAAAACATTCTTTGCCTATTTGCATACATTTGCCTTGTTTATGGAACATTCTGTATTTGGAACTCAAATCGAATAATCATCTAAGCAATCCGACACATTTTGGATTTGCATCACTTTCTTTCACTAGCGCTGCGGGTTGAATTATTCCGTGTGCTTTTTGTGTTGCCTCATCGAGATCACTGACGGATTTACCTTCAGACCCGGATCGCCACCTTCACCCCGGTCGCCTATGAGTCCTGGTTCTCCCTAGTTAAAAAAAAAAAAAATATTATTATTATAAAAAAACAAGAACAATGTCAGTGTAATGTATGTATTCTATCATTTACTCTGTCAAATTTGTTCACAAACTGTTCTCTTCCGACTCTTTACTTACCATGCCGCCAGAGAAACCCGAACCTCCATCTTCGCCTTCGGGTCCGGGATCACCCTGATACAAAAGGCCAAACACAGACACAAACAAACAAAATTCCAGGTTTTGCCTTAAAAAAAAGATGAACTGATTATTTTTGGAATGTACAGTGATTTAACTCATCACTTTACTTTCCAATCTATTTAGTGTCAGGTGTGGTTGTCACGGCAACATCATCTATGTCTCCATCAGTTATTTTGAGTTACTTACCACTGGGCCAGCATCTCCTCTTCGACCCGATACCCCTTTTATCCCTTTATAACCCTAAAGACAGAACTTGGTGCTTCATTTCTCCGCATTGTTGGCTTTAGAACGTCATTTGTTTGAGTGTCACCTCTCTGCCTTGCTGCCCAGGTGCTCCCATTTTACCATGCATGCCTCGCAAGCCCTGATAAGAAGTGAGGGGACATAATAAGTCTTCTGATAAACCATTCTCGAAGGCTACATCAGAATCGTTTTGACACGTGGGTACCTTGGGTCCAGCGAACCCGGCGAATCCGGGTTCTCCAGGTTCACAGTCGCACTCGGTTGGACCCTCCTCGCCGAGGGCCGTGTCGCCACCAGACTCCTCTGAGGACCCGGCGTCAGGTCCCCTGTGCTTGAACGGAACCTGAAACAGTGACATGATTCTGACATCGGACATCTTGTTTATTGCCGATGTAGAATGACCGTGTGTGTCCATTTACAATGTAAGGCAATGGTTATAGGGCCGGAATTGAACCCTGCACTGTTAGGCCGACGTGCTCACCAGTTGACCACTGTGGCGCCCCTGATTTCTTTTTAAAATAATGAATCATTGTGGTCTTCAGATTGCATCATAACATTTTTTAAATACTGTAAATCTCTTTGAAAAGCATATAGCCACTATTTCATTTACCAACAGGTTTTTTTTGTAACTTGCATCTTTATTATTTTTATAACATTTAAGACCATTTAATTAAACATTTGAATACAGATTGCCTTGTGGCCAATTTGTATAACATTATCATTTTGTAACTGCAAATTATTCAACAAGGAAAACAACCAATCAACCCATCAAACAAAAATAAAAACACAGCAATGACAATAAAGAGAAAAAAAAGGTGATTGTTACCAACAGGTTTTAAATATTGCTATTGAGAGTTCAACTCTCGACATATAATTAATATCAATATTGCTATCAGCCATAAGACCTAATTTTATTCTTCTGTTTTTTTATTGGAAGCAAAGGTGATAACAGCAATAATGGCCTCGATTTTACTTCTTACAATTGGCTATATTTATATACAGGTAACATCCGACTTACGACCGGCTCGATTTACGACCACCACCGCCACACCCTATTTTAATTCTACGCCTTGCACACCTCACTCACGCGTTAGCAGTCCGGCAACGCGTAGGACAATTTTGGCCAGCCAGCATCTCACTCTCGCACAGAAATGTATCGCGTGATGGCACGGAGGGGGGAGTGTCCACCAACGCCGGCCGTGGCCCGGCCAGGACTAAAGCCGAGGCTGGTCGGGGGTCGGCGCTCACGATCGCCGGGACGAAAACGCCGCATCGGGCCTTCCGCCGACGCCGCCACGTCTTTGAGACAGTTCGTTCTGCTTCGGCGCGAGGTAGCGGTTCAGGCGCGTCGGCACGCTGACGGCCGTGGAGTCGGTCGGCGCGGAGAGGGCAACAGGTAGACCACTCCTCTTTCGGGAGGGTGACTCAAAAAGATGCGTCCAACTGAGTCCCTCACTGCAGCAATGTTCTCTCCCGAAAGATGAGTGTGTAAAAGTGATTGACAACTTTGTCAGACGAGTACAGGTTTGCTTGCAATGAAATGGTGGGCATTTGGAACACATCTTGGGAAAGTCATAAATTGATCGAAATAGCTGAAACTCTGGTGAATGGTCTTCCATAAACTGATTCATGTGTGGTTGTAATTTGAAATAAATAGATTTTTAATCAAAGCCACAATTGCAATTTTCAAGGGTACGCATCTTTTTGGGTCACACTGTATATATATATTCTTTTCTATTTCTGGCCTACCTTGGTCAAAAGTACTTTCTGACCTTCAATTGGGTGCTCGGGCATGAAATTCTGTTCCCCATCCATAATCTGTATCTGGTTCTTTTGGCCGTACAAACCACACACCTGCCTAGATGTGCACCCACCTTCCTCCGACCCAGTCTGTCCTCCTTGGCGTAGTGTGACTCCGTGGGGGTGACGTAAGGGAAGGCGTCCTCGGTGATCATGGTGACCTGGGTGGGGGCGGGCCCGTAAGGGTCGTAGTCATCCTCCTCGGGATTCTGGTCCTCATCGTAACCATTGGAAGACTCTAGTGGAAATGATGTTGTCCGTTAGTGTTAGTGTTAGTAGCACACAAATTCTGAAAAATAGCCATGCCAGAGCCGTAACGAGTCAGGATTGAACCGTCGTTGACCATTCAACAGAACCCAGAGAAATAATCTACTGAAGGGACATGTTTGGATTCTGCCGAGCAACAAGCTGAAGATGAGTCACAAGTAAAAATAATGACAGGAATTCTGTTTTCAGGAATCAGATATATGAACTAAAAAGGACTTTATTTCGCAAAGTACTATTGATTGTGCTACATTATTGCTTTTGAAAGTGACATTTCTTCATAAAAGCACAACAGTATACACAAATTTTCAGTCAAGGTGGGAAATAATGTCTGGTCCACCCACATCATTAAAGCAAGACTGGCCAACCTTAAATTGCATGTAACCTACCAGGCTGCGGGGGCCTCAAGTGGTCATAAGGGTCCAGGATTGAGCCTTCAAAGGTGTGATCCTCACCTACACATTTAAGCCACATATACATGATGAGTTGATTCATCGCATGTGTCCTAAAACATGAGATCCATCAAAGGCCCGGACCCGAGTGGTTTCCGGAATATTCTTCCTGGCAGAGAGCGCAGACGGCGCACAGCAGCAGGATAAGCAGCGTCCGGGGCCAGCATGTCTGGAGGCAAACGCATGTTAAATCAACAAGTTATCCCTTAAAGGACAACCAACGTCTCCGGACAAGTTGTGTCCATAATTTGTAAAATGGCTTTAAATGACTTCTACTAAGCGTATTTTAATAAGATTCCACCGCATATAGCTATATTTTACGTTTTAAGACTCGCGCTGAATATTCAGGAAGTCTTGTTTTTGAGATGGTGACAAGTCCGTACGTGACGTCACGAAAGGAACGCCCCTTGCCCGAAAAAAGACGCATTGTAGCGGTCCTTCCATCACATCAGTGTATTTTACTTGTTTGGTCTGGGGACCTCGTGTTGCACCCAAATGCCGCCAGAAGAGGGCTTCCAAGCTCTATGTTAGGAATTTATCAGCCTGTGGAAACGGAGGTGGCCACAGGAGGTCGCCATTTTGTGCCTCCTTTTCGGTGAGACAATGTTGCCTCATAATGGCACGGAATAAATTCTTTAATCGATTGCAAACATGTATGTTTTCCTCTTCAGAACTATTTGAATCATATTCATAACTGGATGTGTAACAAGAAAGCATATTCTCCGAATCTGAAGCCAATGTTTTGATTCTCCAGCAATGCAAGACGTCTTGGCGTGACGTCACTAACTGGGGGCGGGACTTTCTGAAAATGCCCAATTCGCAGCTCAATTTTTTGCAGATTTTGGACACTTTAACTCATTTTTATTGGTGTTTTGCATTTGAATAAAAATATCATACTGCGTGTTTTGGGTATTTTAGATGCTATAAACATATTTCTGATGTCAGTTAAGAAACAAAAAAGTGACGTTGGTTGTCCTTTAAGATTCACCCTGCACTGCAGTGGACAGATGATGAAATTACATGGATTGCGAATGGGTTCAAATTATAACAAATATGTTCGACTTTATTGTAAGAAACAATGGAAAAGACCAAGAGTTGAGTCAAGGTAAGGAAGATGAGAAATAGATGACTGGACATCCACGTTAAAAAAAAAAAAACAAAAAAAAACAAGATGACCTTCTATTGCAGAATTGAGATTTTGCAGTTTTTTTTAATGTGTGCTATTGTTACTATATTCTATTTTACTATATTTTACTGATCTTATTTTCTCTAATAGGCTAATCTTCAAACTTGTAAGTATCTGGCAAACTTTCAACCAATCACATCCAGTAAAGGGTTGGGTTAGTTTGCGCATGAGTACAAAATAGTTAATAGAAAAAATAAAAATTCCAATTCGTTTATCTGCTGAAAATATGTGCTTGATTTGTCCTTTTATTTTCGGTCAGCGTTTTATAAAAACTGGATTCTAACTTTGTTTGAAATTCCTGATGCTTAACATTGCTGTATTCTTCAGCATGTCATTCCTGATGAGAAACAGTAGAAGTTAAAAGGTGGAAATATTCACTTTTAATCTTAGTGATTGAAATGCATAAAAACAGCAATTATAATAAGCCAAAATAGAAGCACAAACCCCACTTTTTAACATTAATTGATTTGGAACCGACACTGATGACCCCACTGGACCCCAAGGCCTGCAAGGTTTCGGAATTGGGCAGTCTTTTCCGTTTTGAGATGATGGAATTTTACCCATTTTATTTAGCAATTTACGCTCTAATTATGATGTGATGATGACACATTTTCATACAAGAGAATGTTTGTCTTCTAGTACCCAATAAAGTGCTCAGGGATTATTTTAAAGATGTTGCTTGTTTTTCCAACAGTAAACGAGTGGGAAAAAAATGAACCCATTTAAATAGAGATGGGTGGATGGATAGATGGATAAATTTAGATATATATAGATATTTTGGGGTATTTTGACAATTTTCTGTAATTAAATGCGCCAAATTACTTAATTTGGGAATTATGATGTCAGTAGTTGAAAGGAAAAAAAACTGACATATAAAATAACTGACAATTGTGTAAATGTGCATTTTTTTCTCCTGTTCACATAAAAGTGCAAGATGACTTGATGACCACATGCACTGTAAAAACTAGAATTTCTATTCGTTACGGGACTCATCAAGGTTTATTCTATTTACCTGAAGGCCATACATAAACTGTAGAGTGTCCTTGAGAGTTTTGAAAGGCGCTTATCAATAAAATGTATGATTATTTTACATACAAAAAAAGTTCATATTCAATGCTTTTGCAATCTTTCGCAACCCTGTTTGACCCTTCTTCTCCTCTTTAATGTCCGCCGGCCGGGCCATCGCAAGGCCGGATCGTCACGCTCACCTTGTCACTGGAGGCTTCCATGGTGCCGATTAAGTCCTCTCGATGACACCACACCGCCGACAGGAGCAAAACACCAAAAAGCAAAGCAGCTACGATGTCACGGCTCGTTGGTCCTCACAGCATGGTTCGCCTGGTCCACGGTTGCCCTTCCTGGACGCTCGATTCTCTGGTTCTCTGCGGGAGCCGTCAGGTTCCCAGGAGGCTGGCGGGACCCTCGGTGAGCATTCTCATCCAATACGTGTTCTTGTCAACTGGGTGAGAAATACCTGACGCAGCATCTACAAAGTAGAAGAGGACACAGGAGGAGGCAGGGGGGTGAGAGTCATGCAGGCGCTTATCAAGAATAAATACGTTATTGGGATTGCGGGCGTATTTTTCAGATGGAAATTTACAGCTAAATTTGAACTTTTTCAACCAAATTATACAAAAAAAGAAGATGAACAAAAAATAACTGATAATATGATAAGGTGTCCATTATTAGGAACCTCTTTGGAGCTCTTAGAACTGTACCAAATGTTTGGTGTTTATTTTAGCAACAAGAAAGGTGGTGTGTTGTTATGAATTATATACTATATGAAGACACAACAACAAAAAAGTGACATAAAAGGGAAAGGTGACCTTTGGGCCTACTCTGGTGTGGCAAGCTAGTCCAACATTCCATGGCTTGGCTTGGCAAAATACCGCCAGCCAATCAGGGGGTGAGGAGGGCCGAGTCTAACCTGACAAACAGAAAAAGAGAGCAGGGTTGTTCTATTTTCAATTTTCGCTTCTAAGTTATCTTCACACGTTAAAACGATTTAAGTTACATTGCACTTCAAAATGTAAATCAACCAACATAAATTATTGTGTGTACTTATTTCCATTTTTTTAGAAGAAGGGATAAAAAATCCTCGTCTCACCCACCATGGGTGGTGTCTCTCCCCAATTTTTTTAGCTCGGGTCCTCTACCAGAGGCCAGGAAGCTTGGGGGTTCTGCGCAGTATTCGTGCTGTTCCTAGCAGTCGCTTTTCTGGACCGAGATATCTGATGTTGTTCCCGGGATCTGTTGCAACCACTCGTCGAGTTTGGGGGTCACTGCCCCGAGTGTGACCTTTACCTTCCAGGCTCTCCAGCTCCTCTCTGAGCCCTTAGTATTTCTCGATTGTCTCATGTTCCTTCTTTCTGATGTTTCCATCACTTGGGACCGCTACATCCACGACAACGGCTTTCCTTTCCCCTTTATCTATGACCACGATATCTGGTTGGTTGGCCATTACCATCTTGTCAGTCTGTATCTGGAAGTCTAACAAGATCTTTGCTCGGTCATTCTCCATCACCTTGGGAGGTGTTTCCCATTTTGACCTTGGGGTTTCCAGTCCATACTCCGCACAGATGTTTCGGTAGACTATGCCAGCCACCTGGTTATGGCGCTCCATGTAGGCTTTCCCTGCCAGCATCTTACACCCTGCAGTTACGTGTTGGATTGTCTCAGGTGCCTCTTTGCACAACCTACACCTTGGGTCTTGTCTGGTGTGGTATATCCCTGCCTCTATGGCTCTGGTGTTCAGGGCCTGCTCTTGGGCAGCCAGGATGAGTGCCTCTGTGCTGTCCTTTAGGCCAGCCCTCTCTAGCCACTGATAGGACTTCTTGAGATCAGCCACTTCTGTTATGGTTCGGTGGTACATCCCGTGTAGGGGCTTTTCCTCCCATGTCCCTCATCCAGCACCTCATCCTCTGTTCCCCATTGTCGGAGACATTCTCTGAGTACATCATCCGTTGGAGCCTTCTCTTTGATGTATTCATGGAGCTTGGATGTTTCATCGTGGACAGTGGCTCTCACACTCACTAGTCCCCGGCCTCCTTCCTTCCGGCTTGTGTACAGTCTCAGGGTGCTGGACTTGGGATGGAACCCTCCGTGCATGGTGAGGAGTTTTCGGGTCTTAACATCCGTGGTCTGAATCTCTTCCTTTGGCCACCTTATTATTCCTGCGTGGTATCTGATCACTGGCAGGGCATAGCTGTTTATTGCCCAGGTCTTGTTCTTGCCATTGAGCTGGCTTCTGAGGACTTGCCTCACCCGCTGGAGGTATTTGGTCGTAGCCACTTCCCTTGTTGCGAGTTCGAGGTTGCCATTGGCCTGTGGTATACCGAGGTACTTGTAGCTGTTTTCAATGTCTGCTATTGTTCCTTCAGGGAGTGAGACCCCTTCAGTGTGGACTACCTTGCCCCTCTTAGTCACCATCCGACTCCAGCCCGAATGACATCCCAATGTCACTGCTGTAGATCTTGGTTGTGTGGATCAGGGAGTCTATGTCCCTTTCACTCTTAGCATACAGCTTTATGTCATCCATGTAGAGGAGGTGACTGATTGTAGCTCCATTTCTGAGGTGGTATCCATAGCCTGTCTTGGTGATTATTTGGCTGAGGGGGTTCAGTCCTATGCAGAACAGCAGTGGGGAGAGTGCATCACCTTGGTATTTGCCACATTTGATGGACACTTGCGTTAGTGGCTTGCCATTGGCTTCAAGTGTGGTTTTCCACATCCTCATTGAGTTTGCAACGAAGGCTGTCAGGGTCCTGTTGACCTTATAAAACTCCAAGCATTCACTGATCCATGTGTGTGGCATCGAGTCATATGCTTTCTTGTAATCAATCCATGCTGTGCACAGGTTGGTATGTCGGGACCTGCAGTCTTGTGCGACTGTTCTGTCAACCAGCAGCTGATGTTTGGCACCTCTAGTATCTCTACCAATGCATTTCTCTGCTTTGCTCATGTATTGATCCATGTGTTCACTTATCTTAGCCGCAATGATGCCTGACATGAGCTTTCATGTTGTGGAGAGACAGGTTATTGGCCGATAGTTGGAAGGAACTGCACCCTTTGACGAATCCTTCATGGTCAGGATTGTTCGCCCTTTGGTTAGCCATCCTGGGTGAGTCCCATTCATCAGCAACTGTTTGTGCTGCTAGGCGCTCGTGGAGTGCTGTGAGTTTCTTTAGCCAGTAGGTGTGGACCATATCCGGACCTGGTGACGTCCAGTTTTTCATACCGGAGACTCTTTCTTGTATGTCTGCCGCTGTGATGGTAACTGGGTTCTGTTCAGGGAGGTTGCTGTGCTCCTCTTTCAGAGTCACCAGCCGTTGTGCACTGCTGTTATGTACGACCTCCTTCTCCCACATGCCTTTCCAGTATCTTTCAGTTTCCAGCCTTGGAGGGTCTGCTCTGCTTTTGGAACCCTGCCACTGAGCATAATAATAATCCATTTCATTTTTAAGCGCCTTTCAAAACTCTCAAGGACACTTTGCAGTCACAGGAATTTTTTTTTCTGCGGGTGAGCGGCGGCAGCCACACGCGCCAGCGTTCACTCAACCCGGAAGTAACTCAAATAGATAGAAAGCTAGCTAGCTAGCTAATAGGTAAAGTAATGATAACACATGTCATTTATAAGCGCCTTTTAAAACTCTCAAGGACACTTTACAGTCACAGGCTACACTTACGCAGGTTGTGTTGCGAACAGCCTGTTTATCCTTCTGGCCTCATTCTCTTTCGTGTACCTCTTTAGGCGACTGGACAAGGCCTGGAGCCTTTGTTTGGCAGTTTCGAGTGCTTCAGGTATGATTATCTGCATGTACCTCTTGGGTATTGGCCTTTTATTCACACCTCTCTGGGTCTCCGTCAACTGACTCACATCTTTCCGAGCCGCCTTGATCTTAGCCTCCAACCGTCTTTTCCATGGTGGGTAACGGATCTCGTGGCTCTCATGGTTGCTCTTGTAGCCAAGCATCTCTAGGATCACTGATGCTGAAGCTTATATCAGCTCATTGGTTTCCGTGATCGTTCCGGTCGGGGTCGCTCTCAGTGCTGCATTCACAGTTTCCATGAGACTTTCAGGTGGTACTTCACTTAGCCATTGTAATCGGTTTCTTAGTTGCCCAGTTTTCATTCTTGCCATGATCTTATTTCTCAGGTCAGTTGCTGCTTCGCTCAGCATTTCATTCATTGGGGCTGGCTTCCCAATCTCATCATTCATTGGGGCTTGCCTCCCAATCTCTGGTCTAACCTCTACCTCTGATGTGGCAGCCTGGGGCCCTTCACCTTGGAATTTGTGTTGTACCTCATCAATCTCAAGTTGTGATAGCAATTGCCGTTTGTGGATATTGGAACACAAGTTTGGCATATGGGAGACGAGGGTTCAAATCCCGCTTGAGGCAGAGAAAAATGAGCACAAAACATCATCCTGTGGGTCTTTGGGCAAGACCCTTCACACTAATGCCTACCTCATACAATGAGACAATAAATCGAATGACATGCCGGCTCAGACGTCGCCCGGCCAAACAAGGTCTGCGTTAGGTGCTGGGGAACCAGAATACCTTGATGAAAAATGGGCTACTGGGACAAAGCGGAGATGGATGAGATGCGATAACATGGCTCTGTTGGTATGCTACTACTCAAGCAACCCAAGTCAGAGGGGTTAAATGCGGAGAATGGGGGCGGAATGGTTAGTTCGAAACCCACAGTCATGGTTGACCACGAAACAACTAGTAGCTCAATGTTCCAATATCCACAAACGGCAATTGCTATCACAACTTGAGATTGATGAGGTACAACACAAATTCCAAGGTGAAGGGCCCCAGGCTGCCACATCAGAGGAATAGGTTAGACCAGAGATACAGGGGGGGAATGGAGCCATGGCTGCTCACAGTCGTTGCCAGACTTGTTGTGGCTCTATATTATTTAATATATAATTCGCACCTGTGTTAAGGCACTGGGTCATCTTTTAAAGAAAATCAAGGCTTTTGGGTGCGCCTTTTACACCAGAAAATCCAATAGTTCGTGGTCATTCCAGCACGAATAAATCACATTTTCAAGCTCATCTTTACAAAAAGAGCACAGAGGGGATCAATAGGAACAAAATATGGAACTCACCCAAATGACAATGGCATTGGCAGACGTAAGTATAAAGTATAAATTTCAAATGGTTAAAGTTGAAAAAAAGGTGCCATATTCATGTTGCACAATTTTATTAACACGAGTTATCTGGTCAGGAACTGTCACTCCTTCCTCGCTCATCTTTCCTTTTCTTCTTCTTCTTCTTGTCATGGCGTTTGTCTGGTGAGCGGGAATCCCTGCGCAGGTTCAGACGGTAACGATTCATCAAAGCCGAGTGGGAATGGTCACGTGATGGTAAATCGCAGGAAAACAACGTCACCTTTTCCTTTTCTTCTTCTTGCTTTCTCTCTCGCGACTCCTCTCACGGCTACGGTTCCGTCTGGTACGCGACGGGCGCGACTCCGAGGACAAGGATCGCCGTTCATCTAGCCGACGCCTGCTGGACGCAAGTAACGCGGGCAAAAAAATCAGAACACGGAGCGTTACTTTTAGAGTGAAAAGACGAAAAGTAGAACCTTTGGGAAGTTTTTTCTCTGGATTCATCCTGGTCTTTTTTTCTTTGTCCTCCTCTTCATGGTCATCTTTCCATTGTTTGGCCAGCTCATCCGAGTGGACCTGGATGACTTCTCTGATAACCTGAAAGGCCATGAGATTGTTATAGCCTCATTAAAAACAACTTTCGATTTCATCCCCAGGAACGCTCGTACCTCCGTGTAGGACTTCTTGGTGATGTGGACGTTCTTGGCGCGGTAGGACTGCCGCCGCCTCTTGTAGTCCCGCATCTCCGCCATCAGTTCCAGATGGGTCTTTGGCTCATTCTGTTCTTCGGCTGGAAACAAACATACCGTATTTTCCGGTATATAAGGCGCATCCAAAAGCATTGATTTTCTTCAAAAGATGACCCTGTGCCTTATACGCAGCTGCGCCTTCTATGTGAAGTAATATTGAGCCACAAAAAGGTGTCACAACTAATGCCAGCAACCACCGACTCCATTTCCCCCCCGTAGAAGAAGTAGTGCGTAATCCCAGCCTCTACCGTAGCGCCTTATAATGTGGTATCCCTTATATTTGGGATTTTTTTATATATTCATGTATTTGGAAAACCATTTTTATTCATTGAAGGTGCGCCTTTCCCTCAGGTGCGCTTTGTATATGGGAAAAGTTTGAAAATATACCATTTATTGGGGGGTGCGCCTTATAGTTCAGAAAAACGGTACATGAAATAATAATAATAATAATAAATTTGTATTTGGGCTTCTATCTTACCCTTCTTCAGCTTGGAAACCAGATCCACATAAAGCTCCTCGTTGCCCGAGGCGACGACGGCCTTCTCTTGGTTGAGAACACTGATCACGTGGTCGTACAGCGCCAGCCGGTCGGCCACGGTGAGGTCGCACACGGCTCGCTTATGGTGTTGTGGCACGTCCACGGGCTGGTAGGAATACTGACCTGTTGGGCCACCAGAGATCAATAATAATAATAATACATTTGATTTCTAAGCGCCTTTCAAAACTCTCAAGGTCACTTTACAGTCACAATTACACACCTCTAACAGGCGACTAACCGCAAAGTGGTCGAAAATCCCTGGACATGGTGAAGTGCTGACTTCCCGAGTGAAAATCCTTTTTTTATGGCTATTAAGTTTAAGATGGGTGAATTATGATCAAATGAGCCAGTTGTGTTGAGTGGTGGCTTTGAGTGGGCTCTGTTCATTTGCAGTGTAACTACACTCCACATAAGGTGGATAAAATTGCTGCTAATAGTTTTTTTCTTCTTTCAAGCAGTTGCAAATGGGACCAGAAGAGTCACTAAATTGGTAACATTGAGGAGTATGTATCCCTCATCTGTGGTTAGAAAGGATATGATTTTGATATAAAAATGCACACAAGTGACTCGACCAGGTAATTTGGAATACACAAAGGATAACACACAGGCATAAAAAAGGTTGTAAAATGAATTCGAGCACTGATTCATTCCGAGGTTTTAAGAGCTCTGCTGCCCTAGTGTGGCCAGTTGTGGTACCTTGGTACAGTATTTGGTCATGGTTTGATAGGTCCATTCATTTGAAGACTCACTAGCCGTTAATTTATCAATAAATGAACACATTTCAAAAAATAAAAATATTCCCGGGCGTACCAAACCTTTCCGTAAAAGTTTTTCGGGAATTGAGGTTCGCTTAAAGGACAACCGACGTCTCCGGACAAGTTGTGTCCATAATTTGTAAAATGGCTTCAAATGACTTCTACTGGGCGTATTTTAATAAGATTCCACCGCATATAGCTATATTTTACGTTTTAAGACTCGCGCTGAACATTCAGGAAGTCTTGTTTTTGAGTTGAAAAGGACCGCCTCCTGACCGTAAAAAAGACACATTGTAGCGTCTATCCATCACGTCAATGTATTTTGCTGTACTGTTTTTTGGAAACCCTTGTGTTACATCCAAAAGCCGCCAGCAGAGGGAGTCCAAGCTCCATGGAAGGAATGTATCAGCCTGTGGAAACGGGCTGATTCATTCCTCACAGCTCGGTGGACATTTTCTTGCCTCTTTTTGGGTATGACATTCCCCCCGCCCGTTTGCCTCAAAATGACATGGAATAAATTATTTTATCGATTGCAAACATGTATGCTTTCCTCTTCAGAACTATTTGAATCATATTCATAACTGGATGTGTAACAAGAAAGCATATTATCCGAATTTGAAGCCATTGTTTTTATTCTCCAGCAATGCAAGACGTCTTGGCGTGACGTCACAAACTGGGGGCGGGACTTTCTGAAAATGCCCAATTCGCAGCTCAATTTTTTGCAGATTTTGGACACTTTAAGTCATTTTTATTGGTGTTTTGCATTTGACTAAAAATATCCTACTGCATGTTTTGGGTATTTTAGATGCTATAAAACGTTTTTCTGATGTTAGTTAAAAAACAAAAGAGTGACGTCGGTTGCCCTTTAAAGGACAACCGACGCCTCCGGACAAGTTGTGTCCATAATTTGTAAAATTGCTTCAAATTACTTCTACTGAGCGTATTTTACAAAGATTCCACCGCATATAGCTATATTTTACGTTTTAAAACTCGCGCTGAATATTCAGGAAGTCTTGTTTTTGAGTTGGTGACGATTCCAGACGTGACGTCACGTCTGGAACGCCCCTGACCGAAAGAGCGACACACAATGCATTTTTGGTACTTTGTTTGGTATGAAAACTTCGTGTTGATCCGTGTTGATGGCGAAATTAGAAGGAAAACAAATAAATAACGTGATGGTGAATCGTTGTGTCTTGCACCAAGACAATTATTTGATATTCGCTGACACAAATTCCAAGCAGACAAATCAGCCATTTCCAAGGGAGCACTGGCGCCATCTTCTGCATTTTCTCGGGGTGCTACACATCAGTCTTGATGCCTCAAAATGACCCGGAAGAACTTCTTTAATCGATTGCAAACATGTATGCTTTCCTCTTCAGAACTATTTGAATCATATTCATAACTGAATGTGTAACAAGAAAGCATCTTCTCCGAATCTGATGTCATTGTTTTGATTCTCAAGCAATGCAAGACGTCTTGGCGTGACGCCACGAACTGGGGGGGCGGGACTTTTTGAAAATGCCAATTCGCAGCTCATTTTTTTGCAGATTTAGCACACTAAGTCATTTTCAGTGGTGTTTTGCATTTGACTAAAAATATCATACTGCGTGTTTTGGGTATTTTAGATGCTATAAAACGTTTTTCTGATGTCAGTTAGGAAACAAAAAAACTGGTGTCGGTTGTCCTTTAAAGGTATTTATGATTGGCCACAGATTCCACAAGGTGGTGGAAAAGCAATGCTTTGAGATTAGACAGAGCTCGAGGCTCACTAAATAATATGCCTTCCTTCCCGCACTACAAATTCGTTCCTTGTCACCAAAGCAATACTTATTTACGGAGCGAGCCTTCTAGAAAAGAACCGACCTGCGCGAATTAGTATAATCAGAATGAAATTATGCTTTTAATAACCAATAAGTGCAGTTTTGAACAGTACCTTGCCAGAAGACACCCTCCATCTTCATGAGCGGAGCAGCAGCTCTGGCCTGAAGGATCACCTGATTTTGAAGGCTTTTGTCTGTGGGAAGACAGCGGCTCGTGATATTTACGTCACAATAACATTATCACCAGAAGGAAGTCATCACTCACCCATCGTAAAGCTGCAGATGCTGGTGTTGACGTAAGATGGTGAAGTGTCACACATCTCTGCCTGTAGGACAACAAATTTTATTTTCTCTGCACGCAAACACAAGAGAAAGTCGAACGGGTAAAATGGTGTCACCTGTTCTTCAGCTGAGTAGCCCATTTTTGTAAGATAACATGAAGCTTTGTGTCTCTCCATGCTGCGAACAGGGACTCGATGACCGGGATCGTAGGGACACAGTTCCATTGGCTCCTGGTTTAAAAAAAAAAAAGATAAATCACATGGAGAAAATATCATTGGATAGGACTCCTCTAAGTTGTATTGCTACGAGTGAATTTAGCATGATCTTTTGACTTCAAGACGGCGCCGCGAGAGTGGCTGCCTTTCCAGCAGCTCATGTATTTTGTTTTTCTACTTTCATTCCTTTCATAATTTTGCTGCTGCGAAATATAAATTTCTCCACTGCGAGACTAATAAAGGCAAATCCAATCCAATCCAATGATCGAAGAATCCCTTGACATTGGGATTTTGGCTTGTTTTTTGGCCGCTTTCCCCCTCATACCTTGTCTTTAACGGGGGCGATTGGCGGCCAATACAATTCGGTGGCTGTAGGGAAGAGGTCATAATCCAAGCGATTTAGGAAGATCCAAAGACGAACAAATTCCGACGACGTGTTTACCTATTTTCATTAAATTTACTCTCATCCCGCTTAAAGCCGCATTGTATAGTTTTGTGTTTTTTTGGGGGGTCTCCTAATTTGTTAACTGTCGCTTTCTACGAGGCTTTATAAATCACTAGACGTATCTTTTGTTGTTTAAGGGTGATACTGTTAAGTCTCGTTTACCTTGTGCAATTCGTCGTCCTGCGACCATCCCAATGCGTCGTACATGTCTTGTATTTGTTTCCGGCAATGTTCGGTAAACTCTACTAATTCCTGCAGGCGAACCGTTCGCTCCTGCTGGGTTGTGATTTGCAAAGAATCCGACATTTCAGTGGCTATTGATTCAATGTTTGTTTCATTCCTATTACTACAAACTCCACATTTATGCGAATGGCGTCAGGATTTCTTCGTTGTGCATTTTACAATCATATCGGGTTGTCTAGCACGTCCTCTACAGGAGAGTTGCTGAATTATAGGTCAGGTGGTCAGTCTCTGCCAATCAGAATGCCACATACTGAATTGCTCTCTTTTAACACATGTAGTTTTTTTTAGTCTTTTGAGACACTTATTTTCTTCTGATTAACACTTTTGACCTGCAAAACTGTTATATATTTTATAAGAGTCATTTAAGTGTTTCTCCGTTCATTCAATGAATTGTTTCTGCTGACACGCCCTCAAGGACGAGAGGGACGCTAAATCTGATTGGTGGGCGTTTGTGCGCTGACAAAACCGGAAAATAGTTGAATAGGCGATAAACTGGTCGAATAACCTTCGTACACTTTCGATCGTCCGGATTTGAAATCGTCTTCGATCAGATTCAAAATGGCTTACGCGGGATACGGCGCAGCCCCGGGAGGAGCGGTAAGAAGGGCGAGGATTCCAATAAGCGTCGCCGAGAAAAAACGCCTCGGGCCGGGCTTGTGCGAGTCCTGTGAGACTGGGGGAATAGGGTAGGGGTGTCAGTGGAGCGAGATTTGATTGCTGAAAAAAGTACAAACTGTACTGTTACTGGAAACTGTGCGGGTTACTTTAAGGGTGTGCACGGGATGGGGGTCAGTAGAGCGAGCTTCGATAGCTAAAAAAAAACATGTACAAACTGTCACGTTACAGCAACATGTGCGGTTTGCTCTAACTACTTAATCGATATTTTACTCGCAAGGAATCATCTAAGTGGCAAGAAATGAGGCACGTTAATCTCCACAGAAGTGTACTATTAATGTTTAAACATGTTTTTCTTAGCAGTTTTGCAACCATTTGCACAGGTTTTACCACATAACAAATGGTTAACTATTTCACTGCCAGGTTTATGTCATTGTCACTCGAATTCCGGGACCCACAGAATATTGAGTTTTAAAACTACATACACATTCAGCGTAAGAAACCTGAGACTCTCTTCTTTCATCAGAAAAAAAACAGTTAATTCCTAAATGATATGGTTCTGGGGTTATATGATCTTGAAATTAGGGCAGCTGTCCAAAATACAACGCAATACATACATATTGGTTTGTATAGCCCTTTAAAAACAGCTGAAGCTGGAACAAAGCACGAAATACAAATACAGTAAAGTCTCGTTATATCGATATCGGATATATCGATAGTCCCGGTTATATCGATACTATTTCTATGCACGCACGGAGAAAATTACATGCAAACAGGGTCGGATATATCGATAGTCCCGGTTACATCGATATTTTTTCGGACTCCCTTGAATATCGATATAACGAGACTTTACTGTACAATTAAAATACAATTATAAATAGAATACAATAAATAAAATACAATTATAAATAGAAACAAGAGATAGAGCTACACAGAAAATGTGATTTTAAATTCAATCAATTTTTAAGCATTTTAAGGCCTTTTTTATATTGTAGAAATCTCAAAATATATATTGTAGAAAAAAACCTCAAAATGTTTTATCCTCTATTTTAGTTATGTATTAATTTTTGATTCACCGTAAAAATTACTTCTCATTATTTTTTCCTTTCAAATCAAATGTTTTTCAACTCCGCAGCAGCAGGATCCTCTTTATGGATACTTTGTGGCCGTCGCAGGGCAGGTGAGAGTAAATTCAGATGAAACACAATAGGATTTAAGTCTTGGAGATAACCCCCTCCATTCCTCTGTGGTTTTGATAGGATGGCCAGATCTCCGCAGATGAGCTGCAACGATGTCTCACTCAGTCCGGGATCTCTGGCACTTATCAACGTACGAAATAATACAAATGGTCATCATTTTTGTCTGGTACTGTATTGTAGACATCAGGTTAGCATGTTTGCATTACTGATCTTTGGTTTGGTGTTCTAATATTGTCTTTGACCATTCTCTGTTGAGTTTGCACACTCATGCGCATTCCCCCCAAAACATGTTCGACAGCTTGTTTGTCTACACGTACTGAACATTGAGTGGCAACCACTGCATTGTTAGTCTATCATTCCTCAATTAGCTGCCTGCAATCCGAATGAATGATAATCCCTGTAGAACAGGGGTGACAAAGTTATTTTTTGCCGCGGGCCACATTGGATTGGATTGGATTTGTTTCCTCTCGACGGCCGTTTTGAATTTGGGGAAAACATTAGAATGTTTCATCCCTTCCACACATTACATACAGAATTCACAACAAATTAATGAATAACTAGTTTTTAAATCTGAAGTCAAGAATAATGAGTAATTTACACGCCTAAACATGTCAGGTAATTGAACACATAAAACACCACTGTCTGTAAGGAAAGAATCTGTTGTAAATTAGATTATAATGAATAAACACAAAGAATAATGACATTTATTGTAGTTTACATACGACAATTGGACATTTTGGTTCGGACTTTAGCAAGCATCGTGGAATTTCGCGGGCCGAATAAAATGATGTGGCGGGCCGGATTTGGCCCCCGTGCTTTGACTTTGACACCTGTGCTCTAGAAGAATGAAAGGATCAATTCTTGTCTTTCTTTATGTTTTGTTTAACCCAGCATTCAACATAGACACATGCAGACTGATGATCAACATGCTGGATGTATCCTTGCTGAAGTTAAAGCACTTTTTTCCCAGAGCTTATATATAGGAAATGTGGGATGATTCCTTGACATGCGGTTGTCAGCGCGACATGTCAGGCAGCATGGGCTTCACTGAGTTCAAGGACTTGTGGCAGGCGCTTAATGCCTGGAAGAACATTTTCATGTCCTTTGATCGAGACCGCAGTGGTATGGTGGAGGCTCAGGAGATGCAACAGGCCATTAAATCTCTGGGTACGTGACACATTGATAACAATGGAATCAGATGTGTTTTTGTTTTTGTTATTTTATTTTTTTGCGGCCAGCAGGTGCGTGCGAATAAATGAGATCAATGCTAGCATACCGTATTGTCCGGTGTATAAGGCGCACTCCGAATGAATGGTGTATTTTCAAACTTTTTCCATATACTGGACTGTACTGTATAAGGCACAGGGGACAATAAGGCACACCTTCAATGGATGAAAAATGTTTTCCAAATGTAATACATATAAATGTATAAACATTTTCCTAATACAAGGCAGACCACATTATAAGGCGCTGAAATTAGTTGCAAGACCTGTTGTGGCTCAGTATGACTTGACAAAAAGGTGCACCTGTGTATAAGGTGCAGGATCATCTTTTGAAGAAAATGAAGGCTTTTGGATGTGCCTTATACACCGGAAAATACAGCATTCGAATGTTCTGTCCCAATAAGGTGATACCTCAGCTTCCAAACTTAATTGGTTCCCAGAAAGTGTTTGGAAGGGGAGAACATCATCTTCCAAACATTTATTTCCACATAAGAAACCATTAAAAATGAGAATAATCCGTTCCCAGGTCCCCATAAAACATAATTTTCTACTAAATAAGCCTTAAAACTACACAAAATATACCTTATTTTATGTATAATAAATGTGCTATTGGATTGTAATTAAAGAAATAAACTGTACTGTATAATAGTCATTTTATTTACATTTGTGATGGTCATTGATGTAGTTGCCTCTTGATGATATCCGAGTGAAGTTGCCGTGCTGTCTCTCGATAATACCCTCACTCACACGGTCCCCTGCTAGCTTCAACGTGTTCTCTTGCCTGAGACCGTTGCTTAGACAAGGCAGAAACACCTTTAGCCACACGTAACAATGGTCGAACTTAGCATACTGGTACTGGGACGCTAAGGGGTGTGGAAAAATAGTCTGCCAGCCACCGTGGCGCTGTGTCGTTTGGTTTGTCCGCCGAAAACTAGTTCATCAGCCAAGACTATATGCTCACAAATTTAATGTTCGGGAGCTAAAGCATTTGTAAGATGAGGTATCACTGTACTTGTATGCTGAAATATGTAAAGAAAACAAAGGGAATAAATGAAACAAATATAAGGGAAAAATACTCGATGTTGGGTTTTGTTGTTTCTAATTTCATTTAATCTGTCACATATTCATTATTGTTTGTGTGTGTGGGTGTGTGTGTGTGTGTGTAGGTTACAATCTGAGCCCCAACGCGCTGAACATGATAATGAAGCGCTACAGTGTCAATGGAAGAATCCCCTTTGATGATTTTGTGAGCTGTTGTGTTCGACTCCGAGGGTTGACAGGTGAGAAAGGCCCCCCCGCACCCCTCCCAAAAAATGGGATCTGATACTTGTGTGTGTTTTTTCCAGATCATTTCCAACGCCGTGACACATCGCGAAATGGCACAGCCAACTTCCATTATGACGATGTAAGTGCACCGTTTTGCCGTTTGAACCTGCCTGGGCTGGATTTACATAGCAAACTTCAAATGACATACAGTATCGGAAAACCGACATTGAACATAATATCAAATATGTTTAAATAATTCCCTGCTCGAGGAATGACAGCAACCTTTGTCTGTCCAGTTTATCCAGGTGACCATGAGCATGTGAGGAAGGACTCTCGGAAGGGGGATGCCTTTTCATTTTTTTAATAGTCTGATGTATTTTGTTAAAACAGTGGAACCTTCAAATTCTGTATGTCTGCCAGCAACAAAAATATGGGCCAAAAGTCACCATGAAAGCTGCAATAATAATATATTTCATTTATAAGCACCTTTCAAAACTCTCACGGACACGTTACAGTGGGTTCACTAACAACACCTGCGTACACAAATGAATTTTATCGAGCGGATGCTACGCTTTTTCATAGCCTAATTTTGATCACCGAAAATATGCTGAAGTACAGAGCAGAAAATACATTTAATCAATCGACTATGACATGTATAACTTCATTACATTCCCAGAATGACCAAAAACGGCAATGCCATTTGCTAATAAGCACATGCAATGCAGATTGTCATCATCAGGACAGTACTTCCTGTTTTATCCATCCATTATCTGTACCGGTTATTCATGACTAGGATCACAGGAAGTTCATGAGCCTATCCCGTCCGTCTTTGGGCAGTAGGCAGGGGACATCCTAAACCGGATGCCAGATAATCGCACGGCACACAGAAATGAACAACCATTCACGCTCACACCCACACCATGGGACAATCAAGAGTGTCCAATCACACTGCCACCATGTTTTTTGCAATGTGGGAGGAAACTGCAATACCCGGAGTAATCCCACGCAGGGATGGCGAGAACATGCAAACACCACGCAAGGAAGGCCGGAGCTGGAATTGAACCTGGTTCCTGTGCACTGTGAGGTTGACGCGCTAACATTGGACCAACGGGCTGCCTCCAGGCTTTATTTTCATTTAAAATTAATAAGACAGTATGATTGTGGTTTTTGTCAACATATTTGCAATTCACAGATTTTTCAAACAAATGATTATTCACTGAAAAGATCACTCACTGTCTTCACACTCAGGCAACAGGCATACCTCATGTAAAAGTAGTGCTTTAGTACCATCCCATTGCATCAAATGGCAATCCTCAAACATTTTGATTTTTAATTTTTCTACAATACTGTCCATGATTTCTGATAGGGAATGGGCATCGAATGAAACATGTTTGACAACAGAGGTTCCACTGTGCAATCAATATTTGTGTAACACACCACTATTTTTCACATTAACGCCTGTTTATACTGAGCACCATCAATGTATTTTAATATTGTTTATCAAGATTTACACGCATTTAGCTATTACATTGTAATGTTGAAAAGGTGCTACGAAACTTGTCGGTTCAAAGTTGATCCTCAGACGATAGCAGACTCCATGAACTGGAAGGCATAAAAATAGAAAAACAAATGCTTAAAATGTAGAGTATTAGAAGTAGGGTGATACACGAAAAAGGAATGTTGGTTTATGTTTGATGAATTGGAAAGTTGAGGGAAGCATTGGGTTACAAACACACTGCATTCGGTCCACAATCAAATTTGATCTGTTTGTGCGAACTCAAAATCCGCATATGTAACGATATTGTTTCATGAATAGGTCTCGATCGCACTAAAACACTTCATATTTAGGCTAACTTTAGAAGTAACTATGAGAGCTAATGCTAGTCTTAAAGTTGTAACGTTGTCGCGCTAAAAGCTAACATTGGAAGCTCTTATTTGTAGTAATGTTGGATGCTGACTACGGAGGTTAACATTGGAGTCTTCCGTTATAGGGATTATAACAAGCTAATTTTAGAATCTAATGTCAGAGGCAACATTGGAAGTGAATCTCTGAGACTGTTATTGATTGTAATTTTGAAGTGTTAGATTCTATTTTTGGAAATGTACATAACATAGGAAGTCAATTTTGGATTGTGGTGGAAGCTTTCATTCAAAGCTAACATTTGAGCTAATTTTGCTCTCCCCGCGTGCTAACGTCAGCATTAACATTGGAAGCTAACGACAAAAGTGGACATATCAAGTGAAGACGATCTTAGGAGAAGGTCTTTGGCTTTGTGTACCGAATGAGGTGTCTTGTGAATGTAAACACACCTGCTTGAAAGAGAAGCTGGCCACTTGGCAGTCACATGGCAAACTGAGGAGGTGCGTTTGGAAACGAGCTGTTGGAAGATTAAAATGGATATGTTGGCGTATGTCACCAACATATACATGTAATTTTAAAGGTGTAGTAAAGTTAAGCAATCACTGTGATTCTTTACTAGCGATTTCTTGTGTATGTATGTCTCTGCAATTGCAAAAAAAGACAAATAAAATGTTAATCTGTCTTTTTCCTGTGTTCAAAATTATGTGGCAGCTGCCACCAGCTAACTTTGTGATGTTAACATTGAACTTGTATCAATGTATTTTGAATGAAGTAGAAAAAGTCAGGATGTTACCTTTCAGGATATGCATTCGCGTCAGCAAAGCAATGAAGTTGTCGTAGTCTAGTGACCCTTGGGTGTTGTACTCCAACCACAGCGTATTTAAGATGTCCTTATCCAACTTCAACCCTGCATGAAACGCACAAACAGGGTACTGTACTGTTTAACTTGGTGTCTCACAGGGGTCACTACTCGAGCTTCTTTTGTTTAACTCATTCACTGTCAGATGCAAAAATGTGTCCACTCCACTGCCAGGGTTTTTGTCATTGTCACTTAAATTCCCGGACCCACAGAATATTGAGTTTTAGGACTGACTACATAACCATTCTATACAGCGTTAGAAACCTTAGACTCTCTCATTCCATCAGAAAAAAGGGCCAGCGCTTTATTTGCACCAAAATAAGAAAAAACAAAAAGCGGACACATTTGGGAATGGCGCTCTACGTCATATTTTCAATTCCTGAACAAATTTGTGAATGGCAGGGAATGAGTTAATATATATTTCACTGAAGACAATGGATTTTTTTATTCAGATAAATGCATTGATTTGTGTCTTTTTTAATACAAATATGATGTTGATGTTTTATCTACATTTCAAATCAAGCATTTCCATAATCTCGATTTCTATCAAAATTTTCGAGGAAATCCAGATGAATGAATTTCTAATGTAATGTATGTTTCTATTTACCGAAAGGCAACGTGATGAAAAACAGATTCACAAGTAATGACTCATTTCTTTGTGTATATCTAAAGGGAAAAAGCATTACCTCGCACAGTTAAGGCCTCGTTCATGTTCACTTGAGTGAAAGAAGGTGGCTGACTCCTCTCATAGCAGTCCAGGTAGTCTCGTCTGGCGGCTGCTATATAATGGTCCAGCTGGAAGAACTCCACGGCGTTCAGGTCACCAGATTTGTCTGCCTGAGAGGCTCAGCTCAGGAAAGTCAACATGCACATTTACACACACACTACAGTGTATTTGTGTACAGTAGTAGGATTATTCACATTAACCCTCGCACCCTCACACACCCATACGGACACTGGAGAAGGATACATCTGCGAGTGTCACAAGCAAGCGCGCAGTCCTAATGGTCAGTGCTATGTTTAGGAAGATAAAAACCAACATGAGCGTTCAAAAACAAACAAAAAAACAACGTTAAAGTAGAAAATCTGAACTGACATTTTCCACGAACAGAGTGACCCCCAGCCTGCAGCCTGGCCGCCACGCCCTCAGCATTCAACATCTGTTGTGACATTGATGACAAATATGATCAACATTCCTTAACTGGGGGTGACCCTCAAAATCGCAAATGATGTATTCAATCAAGCTGAGAGATATTTTGGAGCAGAAGTGTCCCATTAATTTATAATAACATAGTTTATTGTTCAGTGGGTGTCCAAATGCCATGGTTTTCATTTTTGTCCTTATACATTTGTCCTAACTCTTCATTCCCTCAATTTTAATTCCTTATATTTTCGCTTTTAACTTTCAGTAATGTCCTATAACTTTTATTAACATTTAATCAGCTATTTGATTATTTATCATTTTATTTCTTAATCTGTGTATTGTTCTTTTAATTGTAAAGTGTCCTTGAGTGTTCAGAAAGGCGCTTGTAAATTAAATGCATTATTATTTATGAACTAAAATTAATTATCTGTGTCCCAAAAATATTTTTGTCATAACTGTGTGTACCAAATGTCTTTCCTGTGTGTGTGTGTGTGTGTTTACCTCTGACCTGTTGTCATCCTGCGAAAGAGAGAGTAGAAAAAGATTAGGAATTATATCATCAATATAAATTGGTGCTCTATTATTTGGAATATTGTGCAATCATCCCACATTAGTTATTACAGTGTAATTTTTCAAATGTATTAACTATACGCGTCATTCGCTGTGGCGACCCCATGAAGGGAAAAGCCGAAAGGAAAAGAAGATTAATTACACTCGTGATGGTGCCAAAAGGGAAAATTCGACAATGGGTGATTAAATAGTTGATAATATTGACAGATATTATACCGTAATTCAACAGAATGTAAGGAATTCTAACAGTTTTAAAAACATCAAAACGTCAGTTTTAATTCAATACACATTAGACCTTGTGTGTCTTGGCCACAAGTGGGCGCTATTATACACATGATTTCCCCCAAAACGATTGGAACGGCAAGATCGATTGATTCATTTTTTTTTGTTGTACACTGAAGACATTTGAGTTTCAGATAATCAAATAATTTTGTTCCAATACTTTTTGATGGGATTGTTACTAAAAAAATGCAAATTTGTTAAAGGTTAATAATTAGAGCAATATCTGACATCCTTGGCGTTTCTCTTTTTGGGTTAGAATAAACTGATGAAGGTTGGGGTACTCTACATTTGGGTACCAGTCCAGTGGCAGACCACAAGGCCTGCAAAGCCTTCTCTGCTGGCCTAAATATATCTGAATCGCGGACTGAAGTTAATATACTATTTTGTCCGTGAATTCTTATTAAAATAATCCAAATTGTCTTTCAGCTTCCTTTCATGACTTTTCCCCGGTTGTGCTGCTTCCAGACATGTGTTTTTGTATTGAAGCATTTAACCAATCACATTACAGCCATCATTTGTTACCAGGGTCAGAAATCTTCTGCATTCTGCGGGCTCTGGAGCATAAAAATCAATGGTGATGATGAAGCTGTTGCTTTAATCAATCAGATTTCGAGTGGCCAACCCAAAAGGGGTACCAACGCCTTCTTGATGGTGCTCGTCAACATCAGAATTTTTGCAAACTCGTCAATACTCAATCATAGTTTGGGAACTATGATTAGCTAGTCACGAGCCAATCATCGTTTGCGAAAACTGCTTTGATCACAAACTGCTCGTGACAAGAGCCTACTGGCCAGAGTTAGCACACTGTATCGGTAGCGAGCTGCATAAGCAAATATATTGTGTTGATTTAATAGCAGTTTTGTCAACCCAAAATGTCTGAAGTAGGAGAAGAAATGCATTTGATTGGAGATTTACTGTTAATGCTATTTTCAAGACGGACTTTTCAAGAAAAAATGGACATCATTAAGAAAGGTCGGTCAGTTATTTCCTGGCTAATGGCACGCTCTAGTGGATTTGTAGTAAATCACATCACACTTTTTTCACTCTGGATTGATCCAGGCGTAGCACTACGGAAGGCTTTGCGACGAAATCCACGGCCCGCCACTGGATACCACAGTATCAAATATAATGATGCATATACATACGCTGATACAGGCTTGTAGCGGGAAGGCGTCACAGTGCAACTCTTTGGGCCAGGTGACTCCATACCGTTGCAATCGTGATTCGCAGCTGTCGCGGGCCTTCTGGCAAAAGCTGCGGCAGGGGCGGCGGACCTGGCCGAAAGCGCACCGCGGGGCGTAAGCAGCGCAAAGAAAAGGACGGATGTCGGCCGAGCAGGTGGCCTGCGCAAAAGAGTGGAAGAAGGACATCTTGACGGCGGCGTCGCGTTGGGTGGCGTGGCCCAGCTGGTTGGGAGTCATGGTCTGGTTGTAGGACAGGCCTTGACACATGCGGATGGTGAGGGGCTCGCAAATCCCGCCACCCTCACCTATGCCAAACTGCAAAGAACGTACAAAATATGTCATTCGTGTCTAAATTTGAGAAGAGTGTGCCACGTGGCCCCAAAATCAAGAAAACTGAAACGCGACGTCACTGCAATTTAGTGCAAGGTGGTTTCCAGACCTTTTCAGCAATTTTCTTCAAACATGTAGAATGTATTTAGAAACAAAATATTTGTTTGGCTGCCTTATAAGAAAGAAAAAGGCAAACTATTTTTTTCTTACGTGCTGGCATGACGCAGTGGTGAACGCATCGCAATTGAGCGAATCGGGCCAAACGTAGCCAAATTCTCTGAGCAGCGGTTCGCAGCTGGAGCGGACCAGTTCGCACAAGGTCCTGCAAGGCAACCGGGCTTTGCCCGACTTGCATTCAGGGGTCAGGACGGAGCACAGGAAGGTCTTGAGGTAGGGCGAGCATCCCATGTTGACCAGAGTGTAGTAAGCGTTGACCTGCACGCTCACGTCCTCTTGCGTCTTGTGGCCCAGGATGTTGGGCATGACGGTTTCCGTGTACGGGAGATTTTTGCACATAGGCTCCCTGATGCTTTCGCAGGTTCCTGATGTCGTTGTCTCGGAATTAGTGTCGGGATCCTGAATAGAGAAATTCATGTACTCATTTTATTGCAAACAGGTTTTCAATGCCTATGTGTATTGTTTTATGCTCTGTTTGTTTCTGTTGTTGCTCAAAGTACTACACACGTATTTGCATACATGTCAACTCATACGTTTTCCCCGTATTTTCTACGCTTTTTTGTATCCTTTCAAATAATGTACGGTGTCCTACAACATTTATATGGGGAAAAAAAATTGTGAACCGATATGACAGACCAATTTGGCTCAAGTCCAGGTCATCTCAACTGCTGCTAGCCAACGACAATGCTGCCGCCGATCGCTACTATTGCCATGGCAAAACCAGCAAAAGTAATCCTCAATCGTATTATTTTTTTTATCGCTGCAAATGGTCGAATTGATTAGAGCATAACGTGTGCATGCGTGGAAAGCTGTTTGCATTTCCGCTTGTGTTAGCGTTTTTATATCATTTCAAATGATGTACGGTGTACCACAACTTTTATACGGGAATTGTAATCATTTATAAGGTATTAGCCAAGGTTGACAAGTATGTATTTGTAGGTTCATAATTAACAGGAAAACCTATGCTACTTTCCGTTAACCCGGTTATGGTGTTTTAAATTAAATATTAGCATGTAGCTAAAAGATTTGTCTTCGATTGGGGAAAAAAAACATGGCGTAGTTGATTCAATGTTTTTGGTGTTTAAAAATGTTCAATTCTCATTTTTTTATGTCAACTGACTGTGACTAATGAGCAGCTCATTCGTCAGTACAGTGATTGGATTGGATTTGCCTTTATTAGTCTCGCAATGGAGAAATTTACATTTCACAGCAGCAAAGTCATTAATAAGTCAATTATTGCATGGATCCGGTCCAGATTTGTCCATGCGGGTGAAATATTTGCAATATAGTGAGCCCATTAAAAAAAAACAAAACTATAATTTCCTGTGTATTTGGCGCACCGGAGTATAAGGCGCACACCCCCCCCAATGAATGGTGTATTTTCAAACTTTTTCCATACATAAGGCGCACCTGACTATAAGGCGCACCTTTTAAATGAATGAAAAAAGTTTTCCAAATATAATGTATAAATGTATAAAAGTTTACAAATATAAGGCACGGCACATTACATAGCACTACAATAGAGGCTGCGATTACGCACTACGTCTTCTCCAGGGGGGGAAATGAAGTCGGTGGCTGCTGACAGTAGTGGCGAGAGACCTGGTGTCGTTCAATATGACTTCACGTATTAGGTGCACCTTCATATAAGGAGCAGGGTCATCTTTTGAATAAAATCAAGACCATTGGGTGTGCCTTATACACCCGAAAATATGGTAGTTATGATAGAAGCTATATAGAGACGCAACATGTGAATACAATAAAGTAGTACAACTTTAAATTTCAACTTGACTATCCAACGTAAAACCAAAATACAAAAGTGGATGAAAAGCCATTTCTCCTTACCTGCTCACAGGAATACAGCGAAAACTTTTCACAATTCAGACTTTCCGGCCAGCTGAAGCCAAACGTGTTCATCTTGGACTCACATCCTGCGCGGGCTTGCTCGCATTGAGTTCTGCATGGAGGCCAAGGATTTCCCGCCCTGCACTCGGGAACGTAGACGGAGCATAGGAAGGGCTTGAGCTGTGGCGAGCATTGGGTCTTGACCAGAGGGAAGAATTGGTGCACCTCCAGGCCCGCTTCATCCTGTGTGGTTTGGCCCAAAGCGTTGGGCATGATCGTTTGGCTGTAACGGAGGTCTTTGCACAAAGGAACCGTGATGGTCTGACATGACCTGGCTGGAGCAGCAGGAGAGGATGATTGTCCTGGTTGTTGTTGAGCCTAAAAGCGTACAAATGTCATTTGGATTGTTGACCACTTTTAAAGTGAAGCAATAGTGCTGTAGGCAAAATTGGAGGGGAAAAATAAATAGCCACAGGCATGAGTGTCACAATACAATACAATATAATACATATTGATTTATATAGCTCTTTAACAACAGCTCAAATCGAGGTCAGACAGATCCTAAATGATTCTGCATTTACAGTAATCCCTTGCGGTTCAATAATCGCGGCCCTTGACGCATCACATATTCTTTTCTAGCCGAAAAAAAAAGATCGCAAATAGCAGCGAAAGTCACTGCAGGACAGTACTATAAAACAACAGCGGGTCACAGAGAGCAGCATACAGCATTCATTCGATTTACTGAATTTATTCATTCATTTTGAGGCATTACTGTGATGGAAATGCACAAAACCGAACATTTGTTCAGTAACCAAAAACATCAGTTTTCATTTGGCAATGAGTCGACAATGTAATTAATGTAAACAAAATTTTCATCACTTTGCTTACTGTACATTAATCGTCTTGACTTTGTTTACATGTATGTGATGCCGCACTGTGAACTCGGGTTTCTCTTTTTTCATTTATTTTAGTGCTGACTCAGGCCGAAGCTGATTCATCCAGAGGCGGCACCACTGGACAGCATTCAACCGACCTGAATGCTTATCCCGCCTCCTGTTCTCACATCGCGTTAGTTCAGGTTACGTACTGTACGTATTCTTGTATTTTCATTTCGTACTTAAATCATTCACTGCCAGATGCGCAAAAATGTGTCCACTCCAGTCCCAGGGCTTTTGTAATTGTCACCCAAATTCCAGGACCCACAGAATATTGGGTTTTAGGACCACATTCAATACAGCGTTAGAAAATTTAGACTCGCTTCTTTCATCATAAAATAGTTATGAGTTAATTCCTAAATTATATGGGTCTGGAGTTATATGAACTTGAAATGAGAGTGGCTGTCCAAAATACAATGCAATACATACATATTGGTTTATGTAGCGCTTTAACAATAAAGCTGACTTTGACTTAACAGCTGAAGCTGGAACAAAGCGCTAACATGGAAAAAAAGCGAAATGCCTTGTGGAAGGGAAAAAAACTGCCAGAGGTCTTACCAGCGCTTTATCGGGACCCCCACAAGAAAAAAGTAAACCGGACTAATTTGGCAATGGTGCTCTACATCATATTTTGAATTCCAAATAAATTCATGAACGGCAGATAATGAGTTAATACGCCCCCCGACAATGGCTTCTAAACGCCCCGTGCCTTCAAAGTCATCCAGCAAACCCAAAAAGAAGAGGAAAATGATGACAGTGAGTGAAAAAGTAAAATGACTTGACAAACTGAGGGAAGGCCGAAGTCATGCCGCTGTTGCACGCCATTACAACGTCAACGAATCTATGGTGCGTTATATCAAGAAAGACAAGTAGTGTACTTGTAAATCTAATATTGTATATACTGTATGTTGATAGTAAATTGTTTACTTTATTGCATTCGAGTTTTGTACTGTACAACAAAAATCTACTGTGCTTCTTTATGCATGTCCTTTGCTGTGTTCCACTAAATTTGGCCTTAGATTTTTTTGTACTCATACACATGTAAATTTGGCAATACATATTGGGTTTGCCAGATCTCAGTTTTTGGTCTTTCGCAGGATGTCCCGGTCCGCATTATCTGCGATAAACGAGGGATTACTGTAATTTCAAATTTTATGAAATAATCCATACCTGCACACAGTTGGATTCAGGCAAAGCATCGCACTGCAGCTTGCTGGGCCATGATAGGCGTTTGGCTTTGAGGCTGGCATCACACTCGCTCTTCACCTTGAGGCACAAGTCCTTGCACGGTTTCACACGGGTGTCGTCCTGTGAGCATTCTGGGAAGGCCACTCGGCACAGGAGAATGGCGGCGTTCGGTGAGCAACCGGACTCCGCGATCTGACTCAATTGCTGTACACTAAAACCCAGCACACCGGCTGGTGCTGTAGCCCACATTTCGGCAGAAAGATGCGATCAGCGGCCTGCAGCTGAGATGATCGTCCTTGGCGCCGAACGTCCTGTGTAAAGACGACAGGAGTACCCATGTCATTAGGAACAAACGTAACATGGTTGTTTTTGTCTAATGGGCAGCTTGAGAAATAAAAAGTCAACTCAAATGTTGTTCAACACCACAACACGGCTACTCTGTTGGACTTCAACCTGCTTGCAACATCTACGTAGTATTGCGCGCACTGATGTTTGTATTGGGGGGTTAAAGGTGGTTTTCACCAATGAATGCAAAACAAATAATAGATTCACGAGCCCAGTTGTTTAATTTTTTTGGTTGCACGACAGCAGCCATGTTTAAGATAAAAACTACATGAATTGTGCCGGTCCCCAGCCCGGATAAATACAGAGGGTTGTATCAGGAAGGGCATCCGACGTAAAAGCTTGGCCAAAACAAACATGCGGATCATACCTCTGAAGATGGAGGACACTGATTCGCTGTGGCGACCCCTTGAAGGGAAAAGCCGAAAGGAAAAGAAGAAGTCTGTCTAGTTTAACGATCAAACCACATTTTTTGGTATTCAGTTTGAGATCAGTCATGAAGCTTTGAAATAAATCACAAAGAGAAGTTTCCAATCTTTGTGATTTATTGACATCCATTGCGACATTAAAAAACAAAAATAAAAAACAAAGCCTAGAGTATGACATTGTTTCAAAACCTCCAAAAACGTGAGGAGAAAGTCCTCATCCTGTGCAATGTGCTGAAAACTTTTATTCCGGAGTCTTCCGAGCCACCAGCACAAAATTCCTCGGTGAAAAATGTGGGTCGAAAAGAGGAACCAACTGACTGTGCAACCCTGTGGAGACAGAACCATTAGTGGGAACTTGATTGTCAACAACAGGAGCGTTTGCCTGCTGCAGCTCACCGTTCTCCTGCAGGTAGATGATGCGGTCCAACAGCACCAGCGTCTCCACCACGGGCGCCAGCAAAAGCGCCAGGCTGAAGAAAACCACCACCCGGCCCTGCTGTGTTAGCATTGCATCCAAGCGCGCCTTGTCCATTGGCAAGGAAGGGGGCAGGCCCACCCGGGCCAGACCTAAGCGGGCATACCTGATGGAAAAAACATGAAGGGATTTCAAGTGTTTTTTTTCTTCACTATCTGAATTATATTTAAGCTCTTTATTTCAGTTAAATCAACATTTATGTTAATTAAAAAGATTGTTCTGTATAATCATCATTTTCCAATTTTTTTAACTACCTGTAATTCACTGCATTCACAATTTTTTTCGGGAATTGAAAATACAGTAAAGTCTCGTTATATCGATATCGGATATATCGATAGTCCCGGTTATATCGATACTATTTCTGTGCACGCACGGAGAAAATTACATGCAAACATGGTCGGATATATCGATAGTCCCGGTTATATCGATATTTTTCGGACTCCCTTGGATATCGATATAACGAGACTTTACTGTATGACGTGGAGCGCCATTCCCGAATTTTTTATTTTTTTTTCTTGTGTATAAAGCGCTGGTCATACCTCTGGCAATGGTTTTCCCTCCCATTACGGGGCAGCATTTGCCTTTTGTACAGCCGCCCCCACTTGGAAATCATATTACTCCAGACCCATATAACTTAGGAATTAACTCTTTTTTTCTAATGAAAGAAGAGAGTCTAAAGAAAGAAGAGATTTATAACGCTGTATTGAATGTGTATGTGGTCCTAAAACTCAATATTCTGTGAGTCCTGGAATTCGAGTGACAATGACAAAAACGTTGGCACTGGAGTGGACACATTTTTGCAAGTCTGGCAGTTAATGAGTTCATGAAATTCAGGGTGGCACGGTGGCCACTGCTCAGCAAGTTCAAGTCACCGTGAAGAGGCGCAGAGTTCAATTCCAGCTCTCGGCCTTCCTGTGTGGAGTTTGCATATAATAATTATTATAATTTATTGTGCACTCGTATGACAGTTCAAAACACGGAAGCTGGTAGAAAATGGCGTCTGCTACACTGCGCAAGACATGGGAGCTGGTCACGTGACGAAGCACGACCGATACAGATTTCGATAATGGTGGTACTGCGTAGAAACCCCTAAGGAAATATCGATTCACCTTCAAACTGCTTTTGTACCGATATAAACATAGCAAAATGGCCGGCGGGAGATGAAAAAGAGCACCGTAGTAACCGGATTATCGTAATAACCATGAATCGTACTAAATGGTACTATTTATACATAAAAAGACGAGAAATGTGCACAGGAAATGAAAATAGTATCGTAATAAGCAGTATTATCAATATAACCGATATCGATATAACGAGACTTTACTGTACATTACAATACATACATATTGATTTATATAGCTCTTTAACAACATCTGAAGCTGGACCAAGGCGCTAACATGGAAAAAAGGGAAATACTGCCCCCTCGCGGAAGGGAAAAAATATTGACAGAGGTCTTACCAGCGCTTCATCGGCACCCCCGCAAGAAAAACCAAAACAACAAATTTGGGAATGGCGCTTCATTTCATATTTTCAATTCCCAAATAAATTTGTGAATGGGAGAGAATGGGTTAAATAAAAAATTATTTGCGTGTGATATTTATTGATGGGATAGGCTCCAGCACACCCATGCCACCCGTGAGGGTAAGTGGTTCAAATCATAGATGCATGGATGTTGGGTGTGTAGCAAATGTTTGGTTGACTCACTCATTGAAGGTCAACAAGTGGGCTTTCTTGATTGTCTGTATTCCCGCCCTGCGCAGATCGGGTCTGCAGTCCGTGATGAAGACCTCCAGTGCAGCACGGTAGCAATGCGTCCTGAGCAGCGCACTTTCTTCACGCAGCCTCACCACATAGTCCTCCATTGCATGACAGGCCGCCTCCCGCGCCTTGTAGGACAGCTGGTGTCCCGGTAGCCCTCGCACGTAATCGCTCATCGGGTAGCCAACATCCCGGACACAGACTTCGGGGTCTAACTTTGACATATTGGGGGGTCTGAGCATGCCTGGAGGGGAGGGCTGTTCTTTGGTGGTGAGCTTCATGTAGCAGCATGATACAGACGTGATGGCACGTATGTGAGGACATTTGACAAAATGGCGGAGGAGGGTGGTGCTGAGGTCGCCGCACGCATGCAGACTAGTGAGGACCATGTCCCCTTGAACATCTCCCTCGAGGACAGCTTCATCTGCGCTGTGTTCAGGGGACCAGGGTCGCTTTTTACAAGGAGCAAGCGAATCCTCGCCATCAGTCGGGTCCTTGCTCAGCTGCTGCATGAAGACCTCCCATGATGCCTTTGGGTCCACCCAACCTACCACATGGCGAGGACACGCCTGTGATGATGATGCCTCAGAGGAGAACTTTAAATTCGAACAAAGAAGGATAGAGCATTTAACTCATTCACTGCCAGACGATGTGAAAACAATGTGTATGCTCCCGTGCCAGGGTTATTGTCATTTTCACTCAAATTGCAGGACACACAGAATATTGAGTTTTAGGGCGACATAAACATTCAATACAGCGTTAGAAACCTTAGACTATCTTCTTTCAACAGAAACAAAGAGTTAATTCCCAAGTTGTAAGGGTATGGAGTTATCTGAGATTGAAATGGGGGTGGGTGTACAAAATACAATACAATAAATACAGTACATATTGATGTAAAGCGCTTTAACAACAGTTGAAGCTGTAACAAAGCGTTAACATGGACAAAAGGCAAACACTGCCCCCTTGTGGAAGGGAAAAACATTGCCAGAGGTCTGACTTGCGCTTTATCGTCATTCCCCCAAGAAAAATCAAAACCCCAACAAATTCAGGAATGGTGCTCCATGTCACATTTTTCAATTACCAAATAAATTTTGGAATGGCAGCGAATGAGTTAATATGGCAGGTTACTTGATGAGAAGTCTAAATCCTAATTAGAAGTAAATTAAATGGTAAGGTTTGACAATTTATTTCATTTTTGGTGATCACTATTTACTCCCGGGTTGAGTGAACGCTGGCGCATGTGGCTGCTGCTGCTCACCCGCAGAAAGAAATATCCTGTGACTGTAAAGTGTCCTTCAGAGTTTTGAAAGGCGGTTATAAATGAAAGGTGCTATTATTATTAGCAGTATTACTCATTCAGATTTTAATTCGATTTGAAAAAAAAATATTCATAGTTAATTTCAATTGAATGAATGTGTTATTTAGGTTGGTCATTAGGGTGCGGCATTATATCTCTGTGTCAGTATAGCACCTTGTCGGCACACCACACACCTTCGATGAAAACATATATATTGTTTGCGCTAAATATTTTATTTTATTATCATTAATTTCAGACAGAATATTTTATACCACACCCCAAATATTTTATTTTATACGAACACAGCATCTTATTATCGTTAATTTCAGACAGAATATTTTATGCCACACCCCAAAAAATTACATGTAGAAAACACCCCAGAAGCAATTTTCTCAAAGCTGGAAAAAATATAGCAGTAGTAATAATACTATAGTACTACTCTAAATATTAAACAATCAGTATAACTTATCAATTAATATAATGACTATTTATGTATGGGGCCAGAATCAGCACAAACATGGCCACCACAACTTAGTTCATAGTGGCCCTATTTGAGCTTTATGGCTTAATGTCGGACCCTGGTCAGCGTGGCATTTTAAATTCTAAATTACCTTTTTTTTCTGCCTCGCTTTGTCCAAGTCACACAGCAGCTGTGCATCAAATTTAGTTGCCATGACAACAAGGGCAGGATCGGCCTCGATGGCCGTCACCGACAAGCCAATCCCGAACGACAGAAAGCGAGTCAGGTGACCCTTTTGCCGGAGAGAGGAAGAATGGTTGATTACAGGAAGAATGGTTGATTACATACAGTATTGATTTTATTATGTCACACTACCTGCCCAGAACCAACATCCACGACTTGTTTGCACTCAGTCTGGTCACACAGTTTTTTCACCAACTGAAATGCAATAAAAGAATATGAATAAAGCACTTTTTATCACAATTAAACTCCTGCTGAAAATCAACACTATAAAGTGTCCTTTACAATGTAAATACAAATAAAAAAACGCAGTTCTCGAGTACCGTGCCTAGCTTGCGGATCTCATGCTGCTTCTTGGGCTTGACGTGCTTGCGGAAGGCATGTGCCAACAGCGAGCTCTGGTTCAGGTTCTCACGAAATTCTTCGGGTTTGGCCTGAGCGTCCGGGCAGGTTTGTGACCGTCGGGAACTTCTGGGAAAGGCAAGGGAGTGAGCGGTAGCTCGGAACGCCAAGAGGGACAGAGGCCACACGCTTGAATACCTGAATGAGACGTGTATCTATTAGTACAGTGATTGTGAGGGATGGAAGGTTACTGGTGATAAAACTACTTAATTCTTTAAACTGTGCATAATGTAACCGTAATGTCCCCAAAAAAATTTGAACTACATTTATGAACAACAACTGTATTTTACTTTTAAGGACAAAAGATCACATTTTCCAACTGTTTTAAAATACTTATTTAGGTTTTTATGCTTAAGTTGGCCTATTTTAATTGGGTGATCCTGTCGAATGAAAAACAGCCACTGCCAACACTCTTAATTATCTCTGAAAACAGGCAATGAACAAATCCCTTAATTCTCTGTTTAGCTATTTTAAATATTCTGCCTTGTGTTCCAAGGATGGATGACATATACAGTATGGGTCTACCTCCTGTGTCCATGGCCCGCATCTAACAGCAGCAGCTCTGCTATCTGATAATAGGACAAATGCTGCAAAACAGACTGCCAGCTGGCAGGCAATTTGTGCCACAAATCTTCAGTGAAGAACTCCTTTGATTAAAAACAACATGAAGCCGGTGAGAAGAGATAAAGGAGAGCTTTGAATAGTGAAATTATATCAGACAAATAATGTATTACTCACAATAATGTATGACTCTGACAAGTATGTATACTGTGAGAGAAATGAAGTGATTCTTTTGGCGAGGTCTTTCTGTTCCTGTGCGGAAAGACAAAGATTTGAACTGACCCACATTTTGTCGCTTCACTCAACATAAATACGAAGCTAGCGAAAGCTAACAACACACACGGGCCATTCTTGGATTAAACGCGAGTTAAAATGTCTAGTGCGTGAACCCAGTCGTCTCGTAAAGTATTCATCAACATTTTTGAATTGTATAGTGTTGTTTATCAAATCGCGGTGACGACATTCACGCGGAGTTGTTTTTAGTGGCGATTTGCCTTGCTGAGTTTACTATTGAACACCGGCGCGTTCAAAGTCCTCCGGGAAATTAAAGAAATACAATTTAAGACACAACACAAAGTGGACCAAGTATATAACTAACATAAGTTATGATTAAAAAAGTACTTCACTCTCATTTATTAACGATTAAACGACATCATTAAGTTTGTCAAATAGTACTTATGTATGAATAAATGTTTAATTTTGTGAAATTATTTTTTCCTGAAGGCAGCACAACCCGGAAGTAGATATTTATGATTTGTACAAAACGCCAGTTTCCACAGTATACCACAGGTCTATTTTGTCTTCTTTCCTTTATACACGATCGAACTGAGATGTTTTATCAATGTGCAAAACGTGTTATAGCCTGTTATCCGGTGTTAACTATGCGTCGCATGTAACGATTGATATTCCATAAATTAGAGTAGTAGTTGTACGTCCGTTAGCATTAGCTAGCATCGCCATGCTTACATTGATGTCAAACAGCAGTGTTGACAAATGTACCTATAACGGATACTTATTTATCGATTTTCCTAATTTAAATCATAAAAGTTGGAAAATAAAATGTAAAACAATTCGGGGTCTCAAATTGATTTTTACAGTCTTGTATTTCTAATCTGGTGATATTGACCCATTTTAGGGACACGTTAGTCAGATTGCCTTCACTGTCTCTGTCTCATGAACTACTGGACTAGTTATGACACCCCCATAAATGGTTCATAATCGCCTGTACATAGCAACCAATAGTGGAAAAGCATTACTTTTGTCAAAATAAACAGCTCTCAAATCACTTCCAACAAATCGTCCATCAGACGACAGAAAAAAACATCGGCTTTTCGAAAATGAAGCATGACGACTCCTCAACACAGTTTTTCTTGTTGGCATTGCACTACTCAATTGACGAATGTAGTTCCTACACTAAATTGACGAATGTTGAAACTGTAATATTCTATGGGAGTATAGCTTGCATGAAATCTTAAATAAATGGTTTACACTTCTTTTTGTCACCGCTCATATCCTCTAAAATCTTTTCAGCTGGAGTGTAAATGAGCTGACCAAATAACGGTCAAGATGTCAAACATCAAGCTCAATGTGTGCCTGTCTGGAGACTCACCCTCATCTGGAGCAAAGACAGCAAACAGGATGCATCAAAAAAAGACGGAACAACACAACAGGGTGCTGAAATTCAAGAAATGGAAAAAGAAGAAGCTCACACAAACGTCAAAACAACGCATCACTTCCGCACAACATCCATCCTGTCATAATGCCACGCCAAACCAGATTTTACTTGATGCAGGGAGTTCCAATAAGCCTTCGTCACACCAGAAGCAGCCTTTGACCACCATGCACGCCCACGCCAAAGCGTCTAATAAAAACTTGAAACCAATTTCGGTGATCAAATGCCAACCAGCCGGCTTACCAAGCAAGTACCTTGCCGTGGACTGCGAGATGGTGGGCACAGGTCCCAAAGGAAGTGTCAGCCAGCTAGGACGTTGCAGCATCGTGTCCTATGAGGGCGACGTGGTGTATGACAAGTTCATTAAACCCTCGGTTCCTGTCACCAACTATCGCACAAAATGGAGTGGCATACGCCCCAAGGACCTCAGGAAAGCCACACCCTACTCCCAGGCCAGGAAGGAGGTGAGTGATATGCCATTTCCTCAACAATACTTTTTTTTTCATTTGCTTTCAGCATAACAGCTTAACGGACAACCGACACCTCCGGATAAGTTGTGTCCATAATTTGTGAAATCACTTCAAATGACTTCTACTGAGCGCATTTTACAAAGATTCCACCGCATATGGCTTTATTTTACGTTTTAAGACTCATGCTGAATATTCAGGAAGTGTTGTTTTCGAGTTGATGACGATGCCTGAAGTGACGTCACGTCAGGAATGTCCCTGACTGAGAAAGCGACACACAATGCATTTTGGGTACTTTGTTTGGTCTGAAAACATCGTGTTGATCCGTGTTGATGGCGAAATTAGATGGAAAAACACATAACGCTATGGTGAAACGTGTGTCGCACCAAGAAAACCAATTGCAGTAACACCATAAAAAAGTGGACACAAAATCCTCAGCAGACAAATCAGCCCATTTCCAACAGAGCTTGTGCGCCATCTTGTGCATTTTCTGGGACGCTACATTGGAGTCCAGACAGCTCGAATTGATACGGAAGGTCTTCTTTAATCGATTGCAAACCTTAATGCTTTCCTCTTCACTATTTCGCATTTCTGCATTTTTACTCTTAACTATTTGAATCATATTCATAACTGGATGAGTAACAAGAAAGCATATTCTCCGAATCTGAACTCTCTGAAGCCATTGTTTTGATTCTGGAGCAAGGCAAGACGTCCTGGCATGATTTCACGAACTGCGGGTGGGACTTTCTGAAAATCCCCAGTTCTGAGCTCATTTTGTGGCAGTTTTGGGACACTTTAAGTTATGTTTATTGGTGTTTTGCATTTGAGTAAAAATATCAGCCACCAGTTTTGGGTGTTTTAGATGCAATAAAACGTTTTTCTGATGTCAGTTAGGAAACAAAAAAATAGTGTCGGTTGTCCTTTAATGCCTCTTCACCAGGTTTTGCAATTAATCAGATTTTGCACACCTCAGGACCCTACATAATTTATATTCAATTGGTATTCCCGTCATGTAAACAATATGCACCCGTATAATAGCCATACCAACTGTTGTGTCATGTTTATAGTGCTTTTACACATTTCTCAATCCAAGATCCTGAAGCTTCTGGCGGGCAAGGTAGTGATTGGCCACGCTGTCCACAATGACTTCCAAGTCCTGCAATACTCACACCCGGCTGCTTTGACGCGGGACACGTCACGCATCCCGCTGCTTAACCGGCGGGCTGGCTTTGAGGAGAAGGTGTGCGCTTCACTCAAGAGGCTCACCAAGGCCATTTTCAATCGTGACATCCAGGTCATAATCTCACTTAATCAATCAAATGATTTAAAAAAAAACAAAACAAAAATAATTGACTCATCACAATGCCGATACCTTGCGCCTTCAGATGGGGTCTGGCGGCCACTCGTCGTTAGAAGACGCACGGGCCACTATGGAGCTCTACAAACTGGTAGAGGACGAGTGGGAGAAGAAGTTAGCGTTGGCAAATAAGTCGTAGCAGCCGATTGGCTCATTCTACAGGTCACATACTACTTTCACCGCTGCCAATTTGATTTCGGTGCTCAATATGTATAACTTGTGAACTCACAAGGAAGGCAGTGCCGCCTTCCATCTGATATCGTGTTTTTATTAAAGAAAAAGAATCAAATGGACCAATGTGTGACTGAGCACGAATACTGTAGATGCATCTTTTGTAGATCACAGTTGTTTGTCATGTCGAAAAAAAAATCCATAAGGATAAGGCAATTCAAAATTGTTAATATTTTTTCTTGTTCTTCATCCTATCGTGATGATGACGAAGAGGTATAGTGGTGATGATTTTTATGTTTATGGAATGGATTGGATATGCCTTTATTAGTCTCACAGTGGAGAAATTTACAGAATTTATTTATGAGTGTGACTGTTTTGATTGTAATTTAGTCTATTATGTCAAATAATTAACACTGTGGTTTTGTTTTAACTCACTTCAACATTTTAAACTGTATGAAAAAAAAGAGAAGTGAACTTCTTTTCCTTTCAACTTTTCCCTTCAAGGGTCGCAAAAGCAGGTGGTGTCTTACATCTTCAGAGGTTTGATTCGCATGAAAAGTGAACCAATGTATACTATAGTGTAACTAAATGCAGGTAATATAGAATTAAAGTACAGTGAGACCTCAACTTACAAACACCTTATCTTATGAACTTTTCGTTTTACGAACGTCAAATTTATGAACATTAAACCTTATAATACGCACTATTTTCATGATACACACCCACCACGGCTGGTGGAGTAATCTTCGGCGGAAGAACACGACCGAACAGGGCTCCAGCCGGCGCTACTTTCCACACCCCCTCTCATTGAATGCACACGTCGATCGTCTCCTTGGAGCTTTTTGCTGATAATTTTACTATGATGGGACCGAAAAAACTACCACAGACTCGTGTTCAGCCCAAGAAGACACAAAATAAAATCACTGTCGCTAAGAAGTAGGAGATAATTGAAAAACACGAACGAGGTGTGCGTTTCTGTGATTTAGTGGCCGTGCACGGCTATGCTAAGTCAACCTTTGCTCCCATTCTCCGGAACAGAGAAGCCATCAAAGGTGCGTCTGTTGCAAAAGGTGTTTCCGTGCTCTCAAAGCGACAGTCTCGGGCAATTGAAGAAGTTGAAAAACTTCTGTTAATTTGGATTCATGAAAAGCAGCTATCCGGCGACAGCGTGAGTAAAGCTATTTTATGCGAGAAAGCACGGCTAATTCACGCCGATATCGCCATGCGCCAACCTGGAAGTTTGGCGCTTATTGAGGATTTTAAAGCCAGCAACGGATCATTCGAGAACATCTGAGGGCGAGGAGGAGATGGCTTCAGCATCAAGTGAGCTCATAAAGGCAATGTTGGCATAGTGGAATGATGTGCAGGCTTTTACCGAACAGTTCCATCCAGAAAAGACTGTGGCTATGACAATCATCAACATGATGAACGATAATGTGATGCCTCAGCTTCGTAAGACCTTACAAGTCAGAAAGCAACAGGTGTCAATTATAAGAGGTTTTTAATCAGCAAAAATGATGAGGAGTCTCCAAAGAAGAGAAGCCACACCAGAGGTTAAGTTACAACCAGTCCTTATGGAAGGCGACTCTCCTTCCATAAGCCATCAACGACCATCAAAAAGGTAAATAAAACTTTATTTTACATTACAGTTTATTACTTTAATTACAGTCCTCATGTAATGTGCCTCTCTTTCCAAACAGCAATTCCCTTTGACCTTCGACCTCCAACGCCATTCCATCAAGCCATCAATGACCATCACAAATGTAAATAAAGCGACTTTGATACAATGCAGTGTATTTCATTACAATACAATAGCACATTTATTATACATAGAATAAGGTGTGTTGTGTGTAGTTTTAAGGCTTATTTAGTTGAAAAGTATATTTTATGGAAACCCGGGAACGGATTATTTCCATTTTAATGGTTTCCTGTGGGAATTTTTTTGGAGATACACACTTTTCGCCTTACACACTCTGTCTGGGAACCAATTAGGTTCGTAAGTTGAGGTCTTACTTTACTCCGTCTATTGGTATGCGGTTTTCTCAATATGGCAGAGCTCAATTTGAACAATCTTTCTTGCAAAGGTATTAGACACAAATTTGTCATGTCCTATTTTTACTTGGATATATGTCCAGGCTCTGAACCCAATTATTCTGTATGTCATGCTATGCTATGCTAAAAAAATGTGAGTAGAAAAATCTATACCCTGTCCTGGTATACATAAACTGTATGAATTTTATTAGTGAAATGTCTCAAGAGCAAATTGTGAAACTGTTTTCTATTTTTAAATATCCTGATTCAACCTTTTTACACATTTAGTTGATGATTTCCTCCACATGAGGAAAGTAAAGCAGATTACGAGCTTGCTGCATTCACTGGAACACTTGTATTCAATATACATAGTAATATGGATTCCTGCTGGGTGAATTTATTGAGAGCCACAGGCAGTGCCCAACCATGAGCGCTAATTCTCTTTTTATTAGCCTCAAGCAGGAATTTATTCATGTTGCACATTGTCATTCAGGTTTTTCACAGCGAGGAACCATCTGGACAAAACATGTCGTGGTGTTGGTTGACTTTTTGTCGCCTAAGACTGCCAATGTTTTGTTCTTTTGACTTCTAGACGGCGCCGCGAGAGTGGCTGCCTTTCCAGCAGCTCATGTATTTTGCTTTTCTACTTTCATTTCTTTCATAACTTTGCTGCTGTGAAATGTAAATTTCTCCACTGCGAGACTAATAAAGGCAAATCCAATCCAATCCAATCCAATAAATGTCGTCATTTTTATGTTACCACATTGTGGGCCACTTGGTCTGATTAAAAATCCCTTTTGACTTTCTGCATTTATTACATTATTTTTGTTCTAACTGAATAATTTATTCTTTTCACGAAATAGATGTACCAACACCGCAGTTTTCCTAATTACGAACATTGATAGGTGTCTCACTGACTTTTTCAGTTCACCATAGTAGTACTTTTTCCACATGACCAAATTCTTCTCAAATTTTTATTCTGGACATTTTTAACTTCCTCCCAAATACTTTTGAAAAAAACTCCACTTTTTCCACTTTTGTCAATACTTGGAGACTTTGAAGTTTTCAAACAGATTAGTTGACCTCAATGTGTGTTTCCATGAGAGAAGCAGTGGTGGCATTTTTCCAGACAGGCAGGGAAGGAGTAATGTGGTACGAGTGAGGAGTTTGACTGGTCCTGGTTGTGCAGCCCCCGCACAACCCCCCGCCCTACCTCTCCTTTATCTCCTTTCACCGGAGCTGTCTGGATGGACAGAACCAGTCTCCCCAAATTTCTTTGACTGGATCCGGAGCTGCACCTGAAAAGAATGAAGTAAGTAGTCTTTTAGGTGATTGGATTCGATTTACCTTTATTAGTCTTTCAGTGGAGACATGTACATTTCACAGCAGCAAAGTTATGAAAGGAATGAAAGAAGTCGAAAAACAATGATATATGATAATACATTAATACTTAAGATACTTCATATTTAGATGTTGTATTTGAGCGGTATATATGGTGCCATTGTCACAATATGAGGAGTGATTCATTAATGTTCGTTTATGTTATCTTGTAAACTAAATTGGTTCATTAACTTATCATGAAAAATATATTTTTCAATATATCCCCTCAAATCAAAAGTTCATTGCCACTGATTCAATTGCTGGAAAAAGTGTGCACTAACATACATGGTTATTTTATAGACATGATTAATCTTCACATTAGTATAAAAGTGGAAAGTTATAAACACAGAATGATGATTTCCAACCAGTCGGACAGACTAGTTGCGGGGAAAATCTTTTATTTTTTTCCCTTTCCCATACAAAATATCATAGATGAATGGTTGCTGGTCCTCAAAATGTCTGTACTACAACAGAAAGCCATTGTCATGTTATTCTTGGTGTGCTGGCAATGTTGACATTTGAAGGATAAAAGACAATAAAAGGTTTAAAGGATATGATGGGCTAAAACTGCATTTTTTTTAAAATCCCCTCGACAATGGCTTGGGTGAAAATGAATTTTACTTTATAATGTTACCATGCTTTTTTTATTTACTTGTACTTACATTTTAACAAAATGTTGGCCATTCACTCAAAATTCAAAGACTGGCTAACTTTCACACATGCTAATTCGGTTAGCGAGTTATCTAGATGGCTCCTAAACTGTAACACAATCCTATTCCAAATCACAGGTTGTAATTCTTAATTGTACAAGTGAAGGCGGGATGGGGTATGTGAACCCCATCCCGCCGCCCCCCCACCTTCGTCTTCACAACAGTTCCTGGCAACGTGTGATTGGCCTCTTAATGTTACTCTTTTCTCTGACAAAAACAAAAAAGGCTATTGAGTCTGTTGTGATGTTTGTGTGTGCCTCCATGTTGCCTGGATGCAACCTCCGCGCGACCATTCGGCCTCTTTTTGCACGCTTTGTTCCATCAAAAAGCAAATGTGACGTGATTTACAAAAGTCAAATTTAGCGATATATATATATATATATATATATATATATATATATATATATATATATATATATATATATACATTTTTGGATTTACTGTATCGTCTTTTCTTTTCTGGATCTCAATCATTTGATAGGCGCATGACTGCCACCAAATGATCTGGATCTTCCCAAAAATCGCACACACACACACACACACACACACACACACACACACACACACACACACACACACACACACACACACACACACACACACACACACACACACACACACACGCGCACACACACACACACACACACGCACGCGCACACACACACACACACACACACACATACACACACACACGCACACACACACACAAACACACACACACAAACACACACACACACACACACGCACACACACATACACACGCACGCACACGCACACACACGTATTTGTGGATATACAGTGGAACCTCGGTTTTCGAACGACACACAGTTCGAACAAATCGGAGTCCGAACAAAAATTTCGAGAAATTCTTGCTTCGTAGTTTGAACAAAAATCAGAGTTCGAACGCCGGTACGACCCATGAGTGCGTACGCGAGGGTGGGATGCTGAGCGGCGTACGGGTGTAAATCGCTCTCTTCGTCGATCGCCTCACGCTGTCCTGGGACAGTGTCAGCACCTGGTCGCCGGGAGGTGGTGGGGTCTTCTGTGCTTGAGTGCTGTTGTCTGCCTCAAAGCGGGCGAAGAAGTCATTCAGCTAGAAAAGTAGTGCATAGAACTATTGCATTTAAGAAAGAAATAATAGCAAAATATGAAGGAGGTGTGCGAGTGTCTGATCTGGCTAGGGAATGCAGGATGGCGAAATCGACGATCCACCTCCCACCTCCGCCTTCTGCTGACCAGCACAAAGGTAAAAAATCCTATTCATAATTCTTTTCTTTATTCTTTTTTTTAATTTTTACACGTTCTTGTTAGCGTAATCTTTCGTACGGAAGATTACGATAACGCAAACGTACGATTAGCCTGGGTTACATTTATGTTTGTTATTTGTGTCTTTGCCATTTTGCTTAACATTTTCTGAGATATACATTGCTTTTTATGTGTTGGTCAGCATTTTAATGTGCAATTTCATGCATAAAATAATGTATAAAGTACTAAAAAGGTATCGATGAGAAGGTTTCTTCAGCCGTCATCTGTACAAATGTGAAGGTTTCGGACGTTTCGCCTCCTATCCAAGAGGCTTCGTCAGCGAACTAAAGTCTGACTGGTCGTATCGGCCCTATTTATATATCCCTAATGTCCAGCCATGGTGGCGCCGGACCCAGCTATGATAGGTCCCTACTCTCAGGTTGGGGGGGCAGAGGACCCCTACCTGTGGCCCCACCGATTGTTCCTACATTCCTGACTAACGACTGGCCTATTACCCCCACTCCCACCGGTATCACCTCATCAGCATAACGACCCTCATCAGCATTACGAAAGTTGCCTAACCTGTTTTGCCTAAGCAGGCTATTGTATGAACGATCCAAATTGAACCTCACCCCACCAGACCGGTTTAATGAAGGATTTTGTTGTTTTATAAGAATCGCTTCTTTTACCCCCCTTTCAAACCATCTATATTCTTTCGCTAAGATTTTAACCTCATTGTCGTCAACTGACTGGTTGCTAAAAGCTAGCTAAGATTTTAACCTCATTGTCGTCAAATGAGTGGTTGCTAAAAGCTAGCAACCACTCATTTGACGACAATGAGACGTCCGAAACCTTCACATTTGTACAGATGACGGCTGAAGAAACCTTCTCATCGATACCTTTTTAGTACTTTATACATTATTATGAGACGACTAAGAAATTAACCTCATTGTCGTCAAATGAGTGGTTGCTAAAAGCTAGCAACCACTCATTTGACGACAATGAGGTTAAAATCTTAGCGAAAGAACATAGATGGTTTGAAAGGGGGGTAAAAGAAGCGATTCTTATAAAACAACAAAATCCTTCATTAAACCGGTCTGGTGGGGTGAGGTTCAATTTGGATCGTTCATACAATAGCCTGCTTAGGCAAAACAGGTTAGGCAACTTTCGTAATGCTGATGAGGGTCGTTATGCTGATGAGGTGATACCGGTGGGAGTGGGGGTAATAGGCCAGTCGTTAGTCAGGAATGTAGGAACAATCGGTGGGGCCACAGGGAGGGGTCCTCTGCCCCCCCAACCTGAGAATAGGGACCTATCATAGCTGGGTCCGGCGCCACCATGTTCATATTTATGAGTCCAACTATTATATCATAAATACATGTCAGGAAAAGTATAAAATATTGTCTGACATGAAAATAACATTTTAATAAAAATGTTTGCAATCTTTTTTTTTTGTCTTTAGACAGGCGCATCTTTCCAACATGTTGGCCGCCCTGACTCTCCTTCTTCTCCCATTGTCCTCGACCACCCATCCCAATCCAGGTCCAGTATAATGACATGACAGGGAAGGCATCAATCACCAGTCAAAAAGAAGGCAACATACATCACGCTCAGTCACTACAGACACAATATATATATATATATATATATATATATATATATATATATATATATATATATATATATATATATATATATATATATTTATATACAGTAAAGTCTCGTTATATCGATATCGGATATATCGATAGTCCCGGTTATATCGATATTTTTTCGGACTCCCTTGAATATCGATATAACGAGACTTTACTGTATATATATATATATATATATATATATATATATATATAATATATATATATATATATATATATATATATATATATATATATATATATAAAACATGGTGCAGTAATGTAATCAACGGTCCATGATGAAATGCCACAATGCATAATGGGAAAATGAACAACAAATAATCCACATAGATAGATGAAAAAAATGGACAGACACAAATAAACACAGCACATACGGTCACCACACACTTGGTTATGCGTTGACAATGTACTGTTGCATCATCCTTTGGATTTGGATTTTGGATTTGCCTTTATTAGTCTCGTATCCTTTCACCACATATTCATGATCATCACCCTTTTTGTAAAATAAAAAATAAAGACAAATATCTTTTGTCCACATCTACAAAGGTGTTCTTTTCTTGCAGATGATCCAAACCTCCTACATGTGACCATCACGTCCGGCCCAAAAATTACAGGTGAGCTGGGTGCTACATTGACATTGACATGTCTTGTGTCCCTGGCCCCTCCACCACCCGGACTGGCCACCAACGGCCGGCGTGCCGCCCTTTCTCTGCTTCGCGTCAAGTGGAGCTTTGTCAGCCACAATGACAACAAGGAGACAGAGATTTTGGTGGCCCGGGGTGACAGCGTGCAGGTGAGCGAGGTCTATGAGGGCCGAGCATCGCTGCCACGTTACAACATCTCCCCCGCTAACCTGACGCTGCGGCTGGAGGGGCTAAGGCACAGTGACGCCGGGGAGTACCGGTGCATTGTGCAGCAGGGATCCGACCACGGTCATGATGTCACGCAGGTCCAAGTCAAAGGTGCAATACAGGATAAAATAATCACACTATGAAACAAACAGAAGTATTCAGAATAACTGGGTCATCCAATACGCAGGTCTGGTGTTCAATCGCGGGGATCTGTCAAAAAGTCCCCATTCCTTCACCTTTGAGCGGGCCCTCGAGGCTTGTGTGGAGATTGGGGCGCAGATGGCGATGCCGGAGCAGCTTGAGGCAGCCTACCACAGCGGGTATGAGCATTGCAACCCAGGCTGGCTCTCTGACCGCTCAGTTCGGTAAGTAGGAGGCAAATCCACTCTAAAACAGTTTGAAACCTGTTTAAAATCAGTTAAAAATTCGGTTTGAACCATTTCAAAACCACTGTAAATTATGCATTAAACTTTCGTCGGAGAAGCAATTGAATTCAATTTCAAACGTCAGTGTGAAATCTTTGACAAACCAAATCAAAAGTAATTTAACCAATTTAAAAATTGGTTAAATTAATCAATTTAAAGTTGGTGCAATATCAATTTGAAATCAAGTAAAAGAATCCATCTGAAATTATTTTAAAATCCCTGTCAAACCAATTTCAAATCATTTTTTAATCTGTAGAAAAATGTTGAATCTGTGCACACGCATTTGGAGGTCAAAATCTGTGTGATTTGGAAAAATCTTAAAATCAGTTTAAAATATATTCAAACCAGTTGGAAATCACTTGGAAACCAATTTGACACCAGTCCTTCTTGTCAGGTATGCAGTACAGAAGCCAAGAGAAGACTGCTTGGGCATCATTGAAGAACTTCCAGGAGTGAGGACCTTGGGAACTTTGGAACCTGAGCAGCTCTTTGATGTCTACTGCTTTATGGGCCACACCACAGGTCTTTTTCGATTGGATACTTTTCACATTAAAATTAAAATATGTTTTCATGACAAACATTTCTACAAATCCATATCCACTAGGTGAGGTGTTCCATGACTCAGCCCCCAATGGTTTTACCTTTGAGGAGGCCAAAGCATACTGCCTGAGTGAAGGTGCCGAGCTCGCGACCCTCGGCCAACTATACGCAGCCCGGAACGATGGACTGAGTCACTGTGGCTCTGGGTGGCTGAAGGATAGCACAGTGCGCTACCCCATGGCCACTACTGGGATGCGATGTGGGGGGGAACCAGGAAATAAGACGGATTTACTCGACGCTCACAGCCGCCAAGATGTCTACTGCTTTAGAAGTATGAAAGAAGAGTCATCAAAATTTGACTTTCCAGTTATTCATGACGACTGCCACTTGGCACAAAATAATAAGTGTTATCTCCAAGTGTGATTAAGACAATGTCCATTTTTCCTCCAAAGTCTTCTCTTCAGATGACCTCTACACTTCATCTGCACTATCTCTTCGCGCCTCTGAGCCAAAGTATGTCATCTTTCTTCTCTCCACAGGAGAAAAAAACACCGGTAATCAGGAGGCTCAAACAGTCCATTCTGTCTCCGAAGACCCACTGAATACCAAGTCCTGGACGTCACTTGATCCCCAGTTGGCACCTGAGCTTTTCCTGACAAAGGCAGCATTTAGATCAGATGACCTCAGCAGCCCCTCGGACGAACATCAGAACACTCTTACCGCTGATGCTAATACCTTAAACGTGGATTTGACCTCATCACACATTGCAGAAAAAAGATCCTTCCCTACACTGTCGTCCACTTTGGAGAACAACAAAACATTTGAAGACCACCCACAATCTGGGGAGGCGATCCTAATGACCGACACTTTGGTTACTACGGAAACCAACGCAATCACCTCCACCGAGCCAGTTTTGCATTCAAGTAAGTCATTCAAACTGCTTCACACTTATGTCGCATAGAGTCCACCATCTCTGGAACGTGTGAATCGCTGTACTAGACCAGTATTTTCGCACAACATTATATTATTCTGTTCCGATTACGCACACACACATGTGTAATGTTGCTTGTTCTGCAGCCACAAAGGGACATATGTCTTCTTGTGCCGGTCCCAAGCCCGGATAAATACAGAGGGTTGTGTCAGGAAGGGCATCCGATGTAAAAGTTTGGCCAAAACAAACACGCGGATCAAACCTCTAAAGATGGAGGACACTGATTTGCTGTGGCGACGACCCCTTGAAGGGAAAAGCCGAAAGGAAAAGAAGATTATATTATTCTCCTTTAATGAGCAGTTGATAAGTGTCAGAGGTTTGATGACTCAGTGCAACACAGATGGAAAACTTTTCTCAGCAACAATGCTTATACAGAAAAACAAGTTACCATTATTGGTTATCTGGACAAGTAAAGGTTTCTGGTGTGGCGTCCATCACACCTGGGGCACCTGTGTTCCAGACTGTTGAGGTTCTCAGTTACTGACATCAGTTTTGACCGTACTCCCCTTCCTTGACTTTAGCCTCTGGGACTCCATTGAGCGCCACACATACCTTCATTTCAGACAGAATGGGACACCCGGAAGCAGTTCAACATACCACAGATATAAATGGAGACAAAGCTAAAACTGAAACCCCCGTCAAAGCATCCAGTGACTGGTTGGGAGAAAGTCCAGAAGCCAAACCGGAATCTGCCTCAAATCTGACAGACTCACCGGAACACGACACTCATCCCAGACACCTCCTCCATCGGAGACTATTTCCTCCCCAATGCAGGAGTCTGGATTCCACATGAAGGCCAACAATCCACTTCCTGTTGAATGGAATGAAGCTACTCGCACAACTCAAAGACCAGACGGAGAACAAGCGGAGACTGGTGCTGATATAGTCTCTACTCCAAAATGTTCTGGGTGTCACCTGAAAGACCAAACTATGGAGAACGTAACCAATCCGACTGTGGACAGGGAAGAGCCAACAGCCAAACCGAAAGTCATCCAAGGTAACATACAGTATGTTATCAATTAAATGACAATACAAATACAAATACTAAGTAAAAAATAAATATATTGATTTTGCAAAAATGCTGAACTAACACTGTACTGAATTTATTTTCTATGACCACCCAAGCAGAATATCCCTCATTTCGTGGATGCATACCATTCTATGCACGATTTAACAATGCTCTCTAGTGGTAAAGTTCCTAAAATCCAGATCCTTGGGATTTGAGACACTCAATGATCACAAAATTGCAGTGTTTTTGTTCAACTGCAACAGAACACATAAAACCTAGCGAATAAGCTATACCAAGGAAATGTTCTTTCCAGACCTATGCGGGGAGAGTCCGTGCTTGAATGGCGGCACATGTCTCGATGGCGACACGCCCAAGTGCATATGCCTGCCCGGTTATGGCGGCGCCTACTGTCAGTCAGGTAAGAAAGTCCTCCCCGCCTGAATGTGAACGTCTTACCCGCATTGCTTCTCACCCTACAGATTTAAAGGCGTGTGAGGCCGGTTGGGATAAGTTCCAAAACTTCTGTTATCGTCATGTAACCACGCGCCAAAGCTGGGAGGGGGCAGAACAACACTGTCGGACCATGGGGGGACACCTCATATCCATCATGACCCCTGAGGAGCAACACCACATCAACGGTAATGGATAAATCCTTTTGTGAAGAGAGGCATTTAGGAGGTATAATTTAAAATGGCCGCATCAAACAGAAACAGCTGACTGCATCTTTTCGGGGAAGTTCCTTTGGGACTTGGATATTTCAAACCATAATGTCAGACTTCTGTTTTTTGAGAAATAGCTTCTTGAGACTTTGTCATGCTGTACTCGTGATCAACAGACCTATGAAATTCATGTTGCTACATGAAAATAGCTTTGGAGACACAAATGTAAGTTATGTAAGTGAAAGAGATAGATGAAACATGCCTTCCCACATCTCTGACATAGAGTTTGATGTAGTAGATCTGTTCCATTGTTTAATGGACACCAAAAGCTTTTGTCTATCTGGAGAGAGATATTCTACCTGGAAATCGGTTTGACTCATCTTCCACTTGCACATTCCTTCGTTTCACGCTTTGTGGCCTCCAAAGTGACGACTTTGTTTTGGAAGTGTTGTTGATGAGACACAACATCAGTCTTTAATGTAACATGGATGTGGTTGGTGTTTGGTCTGTACCCCAGGAAGCTGAGATTGTATCTGACGTTCTGCTGACTGAACTGTCACCATGGAGTGCTCAGATTTAGTCAGTCAATTCTCCTTTTGAAGACCTTTTGGTGCATTGAAACTGGTCATATGTTAGCATTTGATTGAGTTTCAGGAGTGGTGGGCCGTCAGAGCCAGCAAGGCCTTCTCTGCTGGCCTAAGATAATCAGAAATCATTATCATAATTATAATAAAAGTCAATTTCATTAAAAAAGTATTTTTTCTAAAAATATATATATAATTATTCTACATACTGTTTCCTTAATGTTATATCCATTTGGTTATGCTCCTTTCAGTGTTGTAGTTTTAGGTCAGAGTTTTTAATCCAATTAGAATTCAGCTATCTTGTGTCGCCAGGCTGTATGAAATCTGACCGACGCCTTCAGAATCAACAGTGAGGGCGTCTGTGCGCTGCACATGAATGGGCACATGTAGTTGATATATAGTTGCGATAGCCAATCAGATCACGAGTTGGCACAGTAAGGCCAGCTAGAGGGCCTCGCGTTGAACATGACATGTACGCGTCCTGTGATTGGATACTCACTTCACCTCAGCCCTCAGCGGAGGCAGTGCTATGCAAATCAACCAAGCTACAACAGATCAGACCCGGAAACTTTTGCAGAAAAACCGAGTATATCTACTCGCTTTTTTAACCCACAATGGCTGAAGGAGAGGACAACTCGCTGTCGTATGTAGGTAAGCCTATTCTCAAGAACAAATGAAAAAGATTTGTTTACTTTTATTTTCAACAAATAGTTCGTTTTGTGAACGTCTTGTTGTTTTTCTTATATTAAACTGACATTTTGTAATTTCGCGTAAAATCTTGTTAAAGATTGCATATTCTTGGTGGACTTAATAAAACTTTGTGGACAAATGATTTTAAATTCCCTGTGTTTGCAGTATCACGTATAGTGACAAGTTCTAATTGCTGATGCAGATTTATTGATGTGTAATTGCTCCGGAAAATAGGCTGTGTTGTAGACGATTAAGGTAATGCCACGCCCAGTACTGCGTGCGTGTGCTTTTGTAAATGATATCTCCAGCCGTTGTGTCATAAATTATGGTATTACGAGGGATATTTGTTCAAGTCGGACTAAGTAGGACTTCACTGAAGGCCAGGTGTGAAATGCACGGACCGCCACTGAGTTTCAGTAACGTTGTGAACTTGGTAACGTGGTAATGCTCACTCGTTGTTAATCCAAACATACTACACATGTTATTCTGATCATATTAGCTTCACAATTGTTTGCTAAAAAACAATGTCCAAGAATTTCTCATAGCGTTATCGGATGATACTATAACACATTTTGTCATCCAAATTTCCTTTATTTTGACCTTAGATAAATACAGAGAATATCAGTGGATCGGACTGAATGACAAAACCATCGAGGGAGACTTTCGCTGGTCTGACGGGAACCTTCTGGTGAGGATATTTTCATCTATTGACACTTTCCTGTAAGAACCGTGACATGAATGTTTTTTCTGTCTCAGATTTACGACAACTGGCACAAAGGACAGCCCGACAGTTACTTCTTGTCCGGCGAGGACTGTGGCGCTATGGTTTGGCACGACGGCGGGCGCTGGAGCGACGTGCCCTGCAACTACCACCTTTCCTTCACATGCAAGAAGGGCCTTTGTGAGTGCTTTTACCAAAAAATATTCAATGTACAGATTATTTAATTTAAATGAAAAAATATAAATACGGGTAAAAAATATTGAATTGCATAAATCATGAATTAAATAATTAAGTGTATTAAATATTTACTTAATGTAAAATTCAAGGTATTTTTTGGAATACAAAAAAAACTAACCAATTATTTAATTAAAGAAATAGCTATATTTTAACATTTATACGGGTGGCGAATAAATGGTAGAAAAATAAAATACCAAATCAGAAATATGCTTTTTAATGAGCAAGTTTGAGGAAATATATCGACACAAATAGAACTGCTTTTTACTGCTCATGCATGTTCTCCTTCAGCATCCTGTGGGGAGCCTCCTGTTGTTGCAAATGCCATGCCGTTTGGTAAGACGCGGACACACTATGAGACCTACACTAAGGTACGCTACCGCTGCCACCCGGGCTTCATGCAGAAGCTGAACCCCATCATCAACTGCCTACCCGACGGCCGTTGGGAGGAGCCCTTGATCATGTGTTTGCCAGGTAAACAAGGATTTGGACAATAACTGATGCTTATACGAGATTAGATTCACACATTATATATATATACTGTATATCATGTCTGTTTCTGCTGGATCACCTTCAGACAACCAGTTCAGTTCAACTGCTCGTCCCCTCTCCAAGGAGGCAGACGATGTCACCACGATGGTCGCCTCAGAGGTCCACACACAAAGCAGCTCTCCGCTCCCATCGCATTAAGAAAAACGTCACATCTTTCACACTGAAACTAACTTTAGCTTTCTGCCTCAAAAGCGCTGTAACCCGAAAAAACAAGTTACATCAACGAGCAATGTTAGCATCGCTTTTATGGCTGAATGATTTTTAAGATTTTTGTTCACGAAAAGTGCTCTATTTTATGAAAGCAAATATGACAGGGCATTAATTTATCTTTATAAGATCTATATCTTATATATATATATATATATATATATATATATATATATATATATATATATATATATATATATATATATATATATATATATATATATATATACAGTAAAGTCTCGTTATATCGATATCGGATATATCGATAGTCCCGGTTATATCGATACTATTTCTATGCACGCACGGAGAAAATTACATGCAAACAGGGTCGGATATATCGATAGTCCCGGTTATATCGATATTTTTTTGGACTCCCTTGAATATCGATATAACGAGACTTTACTGTATATATATATATATATATATATATATATATATATATATATATATATATATATATATATATATATATATATATATATATATATATATATATATATATATATATAAGAGAGAGAGAGAGAGAGAGAGAGAGAGAGAGAGAGAGAGAGAGAGAGAGAGAGAGACTGGTTATTTCATGAGATTTTGTGAGAACAGCTTTATTCATCATGTCTCAGCTTCAGAAGACAAGTGAACTTCATGAATGAGGTGGTTATATTAAAAACACAAAATAGATCAATACATTTTGAGGAAACAGTTTTATCGCTATACTGCGTCAATGACTGCAAATTATCTTCTAGGACTTGCGTTAATGTACACGCTTTGGTGGCTTTGCTGTTTATAATAAATACATTCAAAAATCCAAATACATTTGAATGAATGATAGGCAGGCAAAAAAGTGTCTTTAAATACACCCAAAATGCTTAATAGTATAGATTGATATTGCCCATGTCTGGTCCGAGAGAGCCCCTATGCTGTCTTAGATGTTTTACTCCGCCAACACACCCGATTCAAATGATCTGAATCATTATTAGGCTTCTCAAAAGCTGTAAATGCTCAATCTACTGCATTAAGGAATGGACGACCCCCGTTGATTCGAGGAGAACCTTTCTGACTACTTATAGCAATAAGCTCCGTAAAGATGCGATGTGTTATCGGGGAACCCGAAAGAGCGCACTCCGGATTCGGAGATGCCTCCACAGCGCTTCCTCGGAGTTCCAATGGGGAAGCGCACACTGCCGTCACGCAGCCAGCCACCATCACATTGGTCATAGCCTCGGAAGTGCCAGGCGGCGTAGAGTTGACCCACCACCGCCAGCTCGGCGGCCTGATGGCTACAAGCCTGCCTTGCCTGCTCCAGAGAGAATACGCCCGGTATGTAGAAGACAGAACCTTCCGAGAATGAAGATTTGAAAAAAACAAGTTTATTTACTCATGCCACCCAAGAAAAAATGATGTTCTGAAAAAAAAAAAAATCCAAAAACTGATTTTTGCTCCAGAAACACATCTAAACTCACCTGCAGTCACGGAGGTGAAACAAAATGCATCGAAGCGGTCTTTGTTTTTGTCTTTGGGGGAGTAGCTGCGAATACCTGGGTGCGTTTGGGCCCCACAGGTTGGACGAGGGCTGATGATGGGGTAGCGGACACTTCCATCCTGGAGCCAGCCCGCTTTGCACCAGTCCAATCCCTCCGTCCAGGCTACACCACATAAAAAGTAAACTCCATTATTTCTGTAAAAAGCTCCTTTCATAGCGCCTTTACCAATAAACTACATCATCAAAGTTAAACTAATGAAACGGGTAATTGCTTTGAACACAAACAACTGTGAGCTGTGAGGGTCAGATTAGGTGGTAGGTTGTGGGAGTTGGCGATGATGGCCACCGTGAAAGTGACTAAACATTCGAAAACCAGACATTGCTGATACTTTGTAACACCCATTCTGATTTTTGTTAGCATGATCAGTTAGCATTAAAGGTTACGTCACGGACAACATTCTCTTAATATGTTTTATGTGGCATCAATCGTCCATATTTCAGCAGATGGCATAAGTAGCAAAAGCCATTTCAGGCGACGGCCATTTTGTCAACTGCCGTTGACTGAAAATGACATCACCGTTGGTTTACGTAACGTTTACGTAACAACCAATCACAGGTCACCTGTTTAGTGTGATATTCACTAAGCCTTTATATTGTCTGTCTGCATTTGTTGCTAGAGTTTGCGTATGAATATTTGTACTTGAAAGCTAGCTTGTTTATGGCTTTTTCCATCAAGTGTTAGCATTAGCTAGTTAAATGGTTTGGTTAGAATTCATCACATGTTGTCTTTTTAGTTTACTACAGCTTGCTGTGGAATTTCACTCTCAAAAGTAAAAACGTGTTCATTGTGGAAAAATAAATGGTTATAGACTGGCAATTGTACCTCGGTAGAGTTGCTCATAGGAGGCAAGAATGCTGTCCTGGGCCTCACACGCCACTTCGGCCTCATGGAATGTCATCTTGTAGCGACCTTTATGACTCTGATATGGAAAAACGACACCTGAAGACAAGACGTCCGTGACAATAAGTCATCATTTTAGGAGGCTCTGATCAGTGGTGTGTAGTCTGAGCCTTCAAGGCCTTCTCTATAAACTGAAAATCTAATTTCAGTTTTTTTTAAACAAGTATTTTTATAATATTTTCACACATACACACCGAAAAACCAAGGCCAACACTCACCGCCCGACAGTCCCTTACCTTCAATCCTGAGTGTGATCACCACACTCTCGTCCTCGATATCGTTGATGAGTTCGCATCGGTATCTGCCGCCATCTCGCAATTGCAGTCCGCCGAGTTGCAGAGAGGCATCCATGTTATGGGCCCGCCGCAAGGATGCCCGCGGGCCGAGCCGGCCGTGCTGCCTGAAGGCATGAGCGTTGGAAATCATAATGATGTTCTCTGGGCCCACGTGTCCTGGTTCCAGCTTGGTCCACTTGACCTTGTAGTGGTCAGGCTTGGTCTTCAGGATGCACGGTAACGTAACTTTCTCGCCCCGATGGCCGACAACCTCGCCGTAAATGGACGCCTCAAGGAGATATTTCATCTTGGAAGGGGATGTCGAGGGGGATGGGATATTGTGGGCTACGAAGGAAAATTAACGCCGACTTATTGCTTGTTACTACCCACACCTGGAACACTTTAATGTGACATACTGGCTGAATGGAAATTAGCATCATTGTAATTATCTCATTCACTGCCATTCACAAATTTATTCAGGAATTGAAAATATGACATACAGCACCATTCCCGAATTTGTTCAGGCCGATAAAGCGCTGGCCATTGGCCTCTGGCAATGTTTTTCTTTTCCATAAGGGGGGGGGGGGTCAACATTTCCCTTTTGTCATGTTAGTGCTTTGTTCCAGTTTCAGCTATTGTTAAAGCGCTATGTAAACCGAGTTGTTTGTATTGCCATGTATTTTGGAGAGCCACCCTCATTTCAAGCTCATATAACTCCAGACTCATATAATTTAGGAATTAACCCTTTTTCCGGATGAAAGAAACCCTAGGATTTTCTAATGGTTTTCTAATGCTGTATTGAATGTTTATGTAGTCCTAAAAGTCAATATTCTGTGGATCCTGGAATTCAAATGACAAAGACAAAAACCCCGGCACAGGAGTGGACACATTTTTTTCACATCTGGCAGTGAATGAGTTAATATTGAAATGTAACCATTCTAGACACAAAAAAAAGAAAGGAAGAATTAACTGCTCAGTGTGTGTAATCAGCTCAATGTGATGCCTGGAGGCATATACAGTACCAGAGAGAGGTAAAATAAATTTCCCCTAAAGCTCATGTCATTTATCATCCTATGACAATGTACCCGAAAGCAGAGCCACGCAGGAGGCCAGGCAGCTCACAAGAAGAACCAGAGAGGCACTCATGATGACGGAAAATCCACACGGGGTTCCTTCAAGTTACCTTTTGGTGCACAAACATGTGGTTTTTACGGACTAACAATGTTAAAATTCAAGATCAACTCCAATAACATTTCTTGCATGGTGAAGCGGACCTTCGCTGAAGCCGTTGATGTTTCATCCGTGTTGGCGCGGGTGTGAACCTATCTCATTATTTGACAACTTTATCTGTGTACATCAACACAAATACATCATCATAGATGAACACCACTTCCACAATAGCATAAATGGTGAATGGATGAATGAATTAACGAACCATCTGCAAATCATCATCTCAGTACAGATTTTACAATAAATAAATAAACAAACAAACAAAGAAATACATGAATAAATAAATAAATAAATAAAAAGCAGATACATAAAAAGTAGATAAATAAAAAGGAGATAAATAAATAAAAAGGATATATATAAATTAAAAGGAGATAAATTAATTAAAAGGAGATACATAAATAAATAAATAAATAAATAAATAAATAAATAATTGTCTGACCTACCCCAATTACTGAGAGTCAAATGTCGATTCCATGTTGACAATTCAAATTGTGAGAGTTCAGCACTCCTCTCATTCACTGTCTCTTGCTTTCACTCTCTCTCTCTCTCTTCATGCCGGTCGTGTGGTCAAGTAAGCATCATTGTCATGCTCCAGATGTTAATGAGAAGCTGTGTGAGTTTGTGGCTTTTCCCTTGTGTTGTTGTTGAATATTGTTGAAGAACAATGTGACTACAATATGTGTTCCATGTGACTACACTGTGTGTTCGACCACCAAGCAGTTTTTTAACACAATGCTTTGATGCACTGACACATAATTCAACATGCCACTTGATTGTTTAATTTCATGGCTATAAACATTGTACAGCTGATGTCACTTGGGAGAGGTTCCCACTTGGTCTCTTCTAGAGTCATTCGCTCAGAAGATCTGTGACCTGTTAATGTACAATGTGGCGTAATTGAATGTCATTAGTGATTTTAATGAGCATATTTTTATTTATTCTTTTTTTTTCGTCTTTAACAATACAGAACAGAGGAACCCTCTTGAAGAGGAGGTTCGAATATATTCTACATGGGGCTGCTTTGCTCATTTGAGAATTGACCCATGCGGCATGTTATTTGTTGAGGATTGGCAAAATGTTGTTTTTTTTTTGTGGCGGGGACTCAGTTTTTGTTTGAGACTTGACTTTTGATTTCCTATTCTTATTTCTTCAAAATAAAAAGACATTTGCCACTCATTAAATTTTTGTGTGTTTGCGTGTGTGTGTGTGTGTGTGTATGTGATTGTGTTCTTTCCAGCCTTTGGCAGCCAGCACTGAAGCTGGCATTCACACATCTTTATTGGTTTCTCGGTGAGAGGAAGCTGTGTTGGCTCAGTGGCACAACGACAACATTGTAACATTTTCATTGTGTATACACACACAGACACACACACACACACACACACACACACACACACACACACACACACACACACACACACACACACACACACACACACACACACACACACACACACACACACACACACACACACACACACACATACGTACACACACGCATCTGAGGTAGACACAAGTGGAAATAAAGGAGTCTTTTTTGTGTAGCCTAACCATTGTTCACTTTATCAATGAACCGCTTCATTGGCCGGCAATTAGTATTCATCGTAAAACATCAAGCACGCACTTTCACGGACATTCAAGGATTTTTTTTGTGCGGGTGAGCAGTGGCAGCCATTCGCGCTAGCGTTCACTCTACCCGGAAGTAACACCGCAGCATAGTTATGAAAGGAAGAGGAAAGGAAAAAAAAAAAAAAAAAAAAAAAACAAATATGACAACACAAAGACACAGACCGTCGTTCAATCATCAGAACATTCTGCACCCTCTTTGTTGTATGAAGCAGTTCTAGATGAAAGAGGGGAGGATCAAAGCATGCTTTTCAGCAGTGGATCAGGGACGTCATGGTGGAGTGTGCACATCTACTACAAGCTAAATGTTGAAAGCAAACACGGAGCTGTAGCATCCATTGACGAAAAGAGATTGCCTCACATCTCCTGTCCCACATAAATCCGCTTCAATTCCAAGCTGCGACCATTCCACATACGCATCGGCGATCTGCGCTGACGCACCTTGCTTCTGTTGTGTTGTAGTGATCCAGGAATTTCATCCAATCTTCTACATTTTTTTGTCAGTATGGTACAGCGTGCGCCTTAGCTCAATCTCAATACAGGTTGGGAAACACTATCTCAAATTCCATTTTCAGTTCAACAAGAGGCCACAGTTGCGCTGCTGTGACACGTCATCGCTCGAGGGGCCACTTGGGCAAGATGAGCGTGGTCGATAAGGCGACGCCCGGTCTTGTCCTGCCTGATGGCGAACTGAAGCGGTGCATGACTCGAATGATGAAACGCGTGACAAGCGTATGAAATATGTAAAAGTCTGACAGCCAATAAGGCAGACATTCTTTTCTTGGATCTTGGAGGCTAGTAATAATATTTTGCTGTCACCGTGCTGCTCACAGCTTGAGGGCGGTCACCTGTCTCAATGTTGTACTCTGTACGCTTTCCTGCAGTGACATGTAGAACCTCTGCTTGTCTTGACATACCTGACATACGCATGAAGACATGCACGCACACATGCTGGATGTCTATATCGTGATGCAACGTGGACCCTCATCCGACCAAAGCACTTATTTGTCTCCCATTCATTCCTCACAAATTGTTTTTGAAAAAAATGGTGGAGCACATAAAGATATCAGAATCATCTTTATTGGTCAAGTTTGTAGAACACATAAGGAATTTGTCTCCAGTAGAAGGCTGCACTAGTATCATCATAAAAAAAATAGCAAAGAGGCACTATACAATTCTATTTGGGTTACTGTTTAGAGAGTTAATGGCTTGGGGGAAGAAGGTGTTTAAAAGTCTGCTGGATTTGGTGCGCATGGATCGGTAGCGCCTGCCTGAGGGGAGTAGCTGGAAAAAGTGGTGGGCAGTGTGCAGAGGGTCCAGTAGGTTTTTCCGCACACTTGTTTTGATTCTTGCAGTGTGCAAGTCCTCGAGAGTGGGTAGGGCGGTACCAATTATCTTTGTCCGCCAGCTTTTCAGAAGTCGGATTTTGTCCATTTACGAAAGTTAAAAATTTGTTGTCAAGGTGATATGATGTACAATACTTTTTTTCATGTAATATATAGCAATTAAATTGATTTGATCATGACAGAATAATGCATGTAGGTAGGAATCGAAAAATAACATCCTTCATCTTATAATAGTCACAAAATGGGGAACATTGCAGAAAAAGTACACCCCAGATGGGACTTGAACCCACAATCCCTGGCTTAGGAGGCCAGTGCCTTATCCATTAGGCCACTGGGGCACACATAAGCAAAATAAAGCAAATGTTACAACCGAATACTTGTATGTTTATACAAATGGAAACAAATATTTCCAACCATCCATTTTCTGTCCGCTTATCCTTAGAAGGGCCATCAGTGCTGGAGCCTATGGGTATTTGGACAATAGGCAGGGGACACCCGGAACTCCTTTCCAGCCAATTGCAGGGCATCCATAGAAAATCAGCCATTTGCACTCACAACGACACCATGGGGGAATTTAGTCTTCCTTTAACCTGCGCCGCATATTTTTGGAATGTGGGAGGAAACCGGAATACCCAGAGAAAAACCACACAGGCAAGGGGAGAACATGAAAACTCCACACAATAATGATGGAATCAAAGCTTGCATCTCTTCAATGTTTGGCGGACTTGGTAATGTGACAGTTTGTAAAGTATCTTATTTAGTATTTTGGTTACATTCACATAGTTACATTGGTTTCCAAATGATATACAGTAGAACCTCGGTTCTCGGCCATAATCCGTTCCAGAACCCTGTTCGCAAAGCGATTTGTTCAAACGCCGAAATCATTTTTCCCATTACAAATAATGGAAATCGTTTTAATCCGTTGAATGTTTACCTTTTTAGTATTTTATACATTATTTTATGCATGAAATTGCACATTAAAATGCTGACCAACACATAAAAAGCAATGTATATCTCAGAAAATGTTAAGCAAAATGGCAGACACAAATAACATAAACATAAATGTAACCCAGGCTAATCGTACGTTCGCGTTATCGTAATCTTCCGTACGAAAGATTATGTTGGATTATTTTTATCGTTCACCCTTGGTTCATTGCTTCGACGGGTGTAGATGGAGATCGATGGCTAAATCATCAGGGAGCCAGGTCTTGAACAGAAAGTTGATTTAATTGGGAGAGGAAACCAGAGGACCCGGAGAAAACCCACGCGGGTCCGGGGAGAACATGCAAACTCCACATAGGGAGGCCGGACCGGGACGCGAACCGGCGACCTCTGCACTGTGAAGCCGGTGTGCTAACCACTCGACTACCAGGCCGCCCCTATAAATAAATCAATACATCTAAAGTGTTTCACAACCACAGTGTCAGCTTTTAACTGTGACTCAAAATATAAAGTAAACTAATTAAATGTAATATTGGATCTACAATCATTTTTTGTCTGTACCGCCCAATGCAAGCAAAGCACGCCACACACACCCACAGTTCTACTATCCATAAGTGTGTGTGTGTGTGTGTGTGTGTGTGTGTGTGTGTGTGTGTGTGTGTGTGTGTGTGTGTGTGTGTGTGTGTGTGTGTGTGTGTGTGTGTGTGTGTGTGTGTGAATTTCCATGAAAGCCTTACATTGTTTTGTGTTCATTTACAAGAACATGCCCAGCAGGTTTGGACCTGCATTTAACTTTTTTCATTCTTTTTTGCATCATCTGGTGCCATTGAAACCTCAGATGAACAGATTGCCTTATCAAGACGGAGGCCCCGCACCCGGCCCCTCTGGTACTGATGCACTGATAACAACTTGCAGTCCACAAGCGGTAGACATGTTTCAATTTCTTCTGTATAGTGCCACTTAGCAGTTTTTTTGACGACGATACTAGTGCAGCGTGTTCTACCGGAAACAAATTCCTTGTGTGTTCTACATACTTGGCAATAAAGATGATTCTGATTCTGATTCTGATTCTGATTTAAGGATGTTGAATGAGTATCACACTCAATACACGTTTTTTTCTTGTCTATGTGTTTTGAAGGCGTGTGTTCAAATGTCGTTAAAGCAAGAAAAACCCGACATTGATGTAAGCCTATGAGTGGAAATGTATTTCGTTTGTTAGCATTAAGCTAAATTATCTGAATCAAAGCTATGCGGTTGTTGTTGTTCTTTTTTAATGAACTCCATGTATTTTAATGTTTATTTGGCTCTACACTTAAATAGGGAGAAGCGTAAAACAACTTGAAGGCTCTTTTTGGAAGACTATTTGCAAAATTTACTGAAATTGGCTGAATGACTCATGTCAAAGCTAAACTGTAGTATTTTGACAAATGTATTTCAAAGACTATTAAATGTAGTTATTCAATTGCAAATCATAAAGTGTCTAGACTAAAATTATTATATACCTAATTAACTGCAATTATTTACACAATAAACAAATGTCTTCTAAGTGTCACCGTGTTAAAACTGTACACAAAGCGACTGTTAACAATTATATCAAGGACAAATCCTTGTAGTTATCTCCAGGTATGATCAGTCATGTGGCGCAGGTGAGTGGTATGCACCGTGCGAGTATGTGCATGTGTGTATCATCACAAGACCTCCGCGAGTTGTCAGCTAGGTGTGACCATGAGTTTACTCATTATACACTACTTAGCATTGAAAAAAAAATGATGTAATTCCTTCAATGGTTTTCTTCTGGCCTCTGATTGACTGAGCCTGATAATCGAGTACGCGCCTTAAAGAACTGACATGACTGTACCTTTGTTAGCCTTCGTGAGCTTTCATTAACCTTTGCTAGCTTTCACTTTTTGTTAGCCTTTACGGTCGAGCAGAAGAAGTAGATCATCGAAAAACACGAACGATGTGTGCGTTTGTGTGACTTAGCGTCCCAGTACCAGTACGCTAAGTCGACCATTGCTACGTGTGGCTAAGGGTGTTTCTGTGTTGTCTAAGCAACGGTCTCAGGCAATCGAAGAGGTTGACAAACTTCTGTTGATTTGGATTAACGAAAAGCAGCTAGTGAGGGTATTATCACTGAAAAATCACAGCAACTTCACTCGGATATCATCAAGAGGCAAATACATCAACGACCATCACAAATGTAAATAAAACAACGGTATTATATAGTCCTGTTTATTTCCTTATTATACATAAAAAATTATATTTTGTGTATTTTTAGGGCTTATTTAGTACAAAATTATGTTTTATAGGGACCTGGGAACAGATTATTCTCATTATTAATGGTTTATTATGGGAAATAAACGTTTGGCAGATGAACATTTTGCCTTAAACACACTTTCTGGAAATCAATTAAGTTCGTAAGTTGAGGTATCATTTTATTTTGCTACCTTTTTCTATAGGGTGAAGACTTCAAGAGGATCTGCAACAGGGAGAGCTGCGGCGCTTGTGGATATGGTCGCAGTTGACTTCAATCCTGGTCAATCGAAGCTTTCAGTTCCTTTGAATTTTTTTTTTGCTCGTCTCTCACTAGAGGGTGAAGCATATCCGCACGTCTCTTTCCTCTCTCCAGGTAATAGTTGACATTCCTACAAATCACAACAACATTCTTTCTTTAGGGGAGATGCGGAGGCCGATATTAGTGTGACTGACATTTGTTATCGAACTGCTGCTCTTGGATAGAAAAAAAGGACACAAGCATGGGTGTAAAGTATGAAAAATCTTCATTTATTTTTTTCACAGTTTGTAATGTAGATTTTTATCCAAACAATTTGAAGCACATGACATTGGAAGATGATTCTTCTTTTCCTGTTGGCTTTTTCCTTCAGGGGTCGCCACAGCGAATCAATGTCCTCCATCTTCAGATGTTTGATTCGCACCAAAAATAAGACAAAGTAATATAAACTATTTTTGGTACAATTAAAGAGTTTTTATATCAATGTAAGATTTTATGAAGACGTTTTGGAGGCACTTGTATCAAATGGAATGTTAAAAAGGCCCTTTTGAAGACAAGACAGTTCAGGACTGCATTTGATATTTAAAATATCTCTTTTGAAGCCATTTCGGTCATTATGTGGATGGAAAACAAAATAGACAAAACAATGAAAAAATATACACAAAATAAAATAACCACAACTAGCCAACCCATATGCTGTGATGGGCATGTTTGAGAGGAGTCTAAAATTATTTCAAAGACCACCTCAACATCACACTCAATACACGTTTTTTTCTTGTCTATGTGTTTTGAAGGCGTGTGTTCAAATGTCGTTAAAGCAAGAAAAACCCGACATTGATGTAAGCCTATGAGTGGAAATGTATTTCGTTTGTTAGCATTAAGCTAAATTATCTGAATCAAAGCTATGCGGTTGTTGTTGTTCTTTTTTAATGAACTCCATGTATTTTAATGTTTATTTGGCTCTACACTTAAATAGGAAGAAGCGTAAAACAACTTGAAGGCTCGTTTTGGAAGACTATTTGCAAAATTTACTGAAATTGGCTGAATGACTCATGTCAAAGCTAAACTGTAGTATTTTGACAAATGTATTTCAAAGACTATTAAATGTAGTTATTCAATTGCAAATCATAAAGTGTCTAGAGTAAAATTATTATATACCTAATTAACTGCAATTATTTACACAATAAACAAATGTCTTCTAAGTGTCACCGTGTTAAAACTGTACACAAAGCGACTGTTAACAATTATATCAAGGACAAATCCTTGTAGTTATCTCCAGGTATGATCAGTCATGTGGCGCAGGTGAGTGGTATGCACCGTGCGAGTATGTGCATGTGTGTATCATCACTAGACCTCCGCGAGTTGTCAGCTAGGTGTGACCATGAGTTTACTCATTATACACTACTTAGCATTGAAAAAAAAAATGATGTAATTCCTTCAATGGTTTTCTTCTGGCCTCTGATTGACTGAGCCTGATAATCGAGTACGCGCCTTAAAGAACTGACATGACTGTACCTTTGTTAGCCTTCGTGAGCTTTCATTAACCTTTGCTAGCTTTCACTTTTTGTTAGCCTTTACGGTCGAGCAGAAGAAGTACATCATCGAAAAACACGAACGATGTGTGCGTTTGTGTGACTTAGCGTCCCAGTACGCTAAGTCGACCATTGCTACGTGTGGCTAAGGGTGTTTCTGTGTTGTCTAAGCAACGGTCTCAGGCAATCGAAGAGGTTGACAAACTTCTGTTGATTTGGATTAACGAAAAGCAGCTAGTGAGGGTATTATCACTGAAAAATCACAGCAACTTCACTCGGATATCATCAAGAGGCAAATACATCAACGACCATCACAAATGTAAATAAAACAACGGTATTATATAGTCCTGTTTATTTCCTTATTATACATAAAAAATTATATTTTGTGTATTTTTAGGGCTTATTTAGTACAAAATTATGTTTTATAGGGACCTGGGAACAGATTATTCTCATTATTAATGGTTTATTATGGGAAATAAATGTTTGGCAGATGAACATTTTGCCTTAAACACACTTTCTGGAAATCAATTAAGTTCGTAAGTTGAGGTATCATTTTATTTTGCTACCTTTTTCTATAGGGTGAAGACTTCAAGAGGATCTGCAACAGGGAGAGCTGCGGCGCTTGTGGATATGGTCGCAGTTGACTTCAATCCTGGTCAATCGAAGCTTTCAGTTCCTTTGAATTTTTTTTTTGCTCGTCTCTCACTAGAGGGTGAAGCATATCCGCACGTCTCTTTCCTCTCTCCAGGTAATAGTTGACATTCCTACAAATCACAACAACATTCTTTCTTTAGGGGAGATGCGGAGGCCGATATTAGTGTGACTGACATTTGTTATCGAACTGCTGCTCTTGGATAGAAAAAAAGGACACAAGCATGGGTGTAAAGTATGAAAAATCTTCATTTATTTTTTTCACAGTTTGTAATGTAGATTTTTATCCAAACAATTTGAAGCACATGACATTGGAAGATGATTCTTCTTTTCCTGTTGGCTTTTTCCTTCAGGGGTCGCCACAGCGAATCAATGTCCTCCATCTTCAGATGTTTGATTCGCACCAAAAATAAGACAAAGTAATATAAACTATTTTTGGTACAATTAAAGAGTTTTTATATCAATGTAAGATTTTATGAAGACGTTTTGGAGGCACTTGTATCAAATGGAATGTTAAAAAGGCCCTTTTGAAGACAAGACAGTTCAGGACTGCATTTGATATTTAAAATATCTCTTTTGAAGCCATTTCGGTCATTATGTGGATGGAAAACAAAATAGACAAAACAATGAAAAAATATACACAAAATAAAATAACCACAACTAGCCAACCCATATGCTGTGATGGGCATGTTTGAGAGGAGTCTAAAATTATTTCAAAGACCACCTCAACCAAATAATCCACATAAAAGCCTGTCAGTAAAGATGAAGAATGTCTTGTGTAACTTTAGTGATAAAAACACTTTATTTCTTCCAAATTAAACTTTACCTGGGGGTTTCTGAGAGGTGGGGCGAACACGGTCTCCCGCCCACTTGCCGAAGGAGGCGTGTCGTTAAAAACTCACATGAAAGAGCAGCTCACTCATCTGCAAAGTTTTTTTTCAGTCCGGCAGCCACAGTCTTGCGTTTGCGTGACACCCAGCGGGTCCACATTTTTCCAACGGGTCCTTTCATCCAGGAGGGACGCAGCAATCATGACGGAGACTTCCACCAACATGCGGCTGAAGCTGCCAATCGTCTGCTTCATTTTACAGATCATCCTCATCATCCTCTTTGGCGTGTTGGTCCAGTACAACCATGAGGTGGATGCCAAGAAATGGCATAACCACAACCACTCAGACTACGAGAACGACTTCTACTACCGCTATCCAAGTGAGTCACCGCACTTTTTCCTCAAAATTAGCACCGTGCTTGAAAAATCCCTTAGATGTGTCCGGAGTAAATTTTTAAAAAACACATGTCATTGTCATATTGTTATTTGTATGTCTGGCTGCTCTGTGTGTATTGAAGTCATTTGAAGGTTGACATCACCCAGATGCAGATTTTTGTGAGCCCATCTATGGAGTTTCACATTTGCATTAACTCAACTCCACAACATTTTACAAAAAAGGCTTCATGCTGTTTATTGCCACCCCGCAGATTAAACTAAACCAAACACATAATTAAATGAATATTTAAAACAACCATGCTACTTTGCCTCAAGTCGACTGAGCTCAATGGTGACAAACGACATGGAAAAAAAAACCCAGACAAGCTAATGAATCGCAAAGTGTCACGTTGTTATAACGCTTTCAAGAATGGATATTTAAATGTGTTATATAATAATACCCACATGCATATATTTATTATCCTCTCCGAAGAACAGCTAGTATTACTACAGCTTATAGAGGAGCTATTTTGTTCTATATTTCTGTATACTTGTATTATGGTGCCTCCAGGCGGCCTGGGAATGCATACCAGAAACACCAGCACAATGTTCATTGAGACAGACATTGAGGGGGGCGGGACACACACACACACACACACACACACACACACACACACACACACACACACACACACACACACACACACACACACACACACACACACACACACACACACACACACACACACACACAGTTCCTTTCTTTTCTCTGGTTTCTCTTTTTTACCTCACTACTCTAATCAGATGACTGATGATTGATCCATTGTTGGGTTCATTCTTTTTACATTGTTTGAGTTGAATTTTTGAAAAGACTAATAGCAATGATTAAAAGGGTCCACATTTGTAAGGGAGAGTAGCAATACCATACAAACCAAAATGGAGATTTTGAGCCAGACAGTGAGAAATGAGTCGCCATTGACGAAAATTAAGTACAATCAGTTCAAAATTTGTAATAAATAAGGCAATTAAAAAGTTCATAAGATCAGTTGTGTGAAGAGTGGGTCAAAAGTGCAAGGAGATTCTGCCTGTTGTTTTAGAAAGGGGCGTGGCCTACATTTAGAAGTGAATGTAATCCAGTCCACCACTTCAATGATAAAAAAGGACAAACGTGTCGGTCAAAGGTGACATGTGAGTGCTTGTCGCATTCACCGAGTTTCTTGCAGATGGGAATGACGAGAATGTTGAGAGACAAACACTTATCATATCTCCGTCTTCATCTACAGCGTTCTAACTTGGTAACCCAATTTACTCAACTTTCGACCTCATGACTTGACGTTGCGGGAGCATCTACAGAAATGGTGCAGAAGTTCTGAAACAGTAGCACCATGGAAATAAAAAAAAGGTTGATCTTAAAATATTTTGAAAGGCCTTTTAACTCATTTGAGCACATTTATAAACATATAATATATGGGAAAAAATAATGGATAATACAAACATAATCGCTTTGCTGCTGTGAAATGTAAATTTATCCTCTGCAAGACTAATAAAGGCAAATCCAATCCGATACAAACATTTTCACATTATATAAAGTTATTAATTTTAAAATGACATTCGTTAGTTTCTGTAGGCGCAAACAGCAGGACTACAGAGGAGAACATTTTAAATCATTTTCAACAAAAACTAGATTGTGATGAAGTGCTTCTTATTTCCATTCTTTGAAACTTAGAACCTCTTAACTCATTCACTGCCAGACGATGTGCAGAAATGTGTCTAGTCCAGTACCGGGGTTTTTGTCATTTTCACTCAAATTGCAGCACCCACAGAATATTGAGTTTTAGGACTACATAGACATTCAATGCCGCATAAGAAACATTAAACTCTCTCCTTTCATCATTCAAGTTGCATGGTCTGGAGTTATCTGAGCTGGAAATGGGGGCGGCTGTACAAAATACAATACATACATATTGCTTTGCACAGCGCTTTAACAACAGCTGAAGCTGCAAAGCGCTAAGATGGACAAAAGGCAAATGCTGCCACCTCGTGGAAGGGAAAAACATTGCCAGAGGTCTGACGAGCGCTTTATCAGCACCCCCGCAAGAAAAAACAAAACCCCCCAAAAAATTGGGAATGGCAGAGAATGAGTTACATTTAAAAAGGTTCTGACATATAGTGGTCAAGAGTAGACTTGCACAAAATATAAATAATAAAATGAAGTTATTAAAGGCGTACAAAAATAATAATAATAATAAAAAAATCAATTATAAAATAAAAAACGAAACCAGCAATTGGGGTTGGGAGGTGGTAGACTGTATTCTTTATCTTCTGTGAAAAATAACTATGATCGCATCTTATGTTCATTTTCTGTATGACTGCATAATAGTGCACCCCGGTGGTCAAGGTCGGTATACCAGAAGTAGTAGTGCAATTGAATTGTTTAATTGAATTGAATAATTGAATTGTTTAATTATAATGCGCAAACTCTTTCATTCCATACCTTAAAACTCGTATCTCAAGGTACCACTGTCAATATATTGGGAGAGATACACTCAAAGTTCCAAAAAATGGTGGGTGACTGTAATGGGCATTTGCAGTCTGCCACTTTTTTACCGGATGGACTGACACTAAGAGTGAAATCCCCTCCTTGCACGTAACGCGATGAGGTTGCGATCGCTTGCGGTTAATAAGGCTATTTGTAAGAAGGCTTTTCCAAATCTACAAATATTTATTGACAAGTGTCTCTAAATCAAAGTTTGGCAAAGACGTTGGAGTAAGTACAATCATTTGTAGTTTCGCATTAACAATGAGATGAGTACAGAATAATTTATGATTTTTTTTTTTATGAGTATAGTCCTCCGTGGCAATGCTTTGTCGCTTCCCTTAGTCTTTTCTACGATGTCATTTGATAGTGTTTTGACTAGTAACCTGCATTTTGTGACTTTTTCGAGGCGTCTGGTCTCACATAGATAAGATCGAGTAGGTTTTCCAGCGGCGCCTTCCTGCTTTTTTTTTACATTTTAATAGCTGTCGAGTGTCGCTCGCTGTGGTCACATGATCGTCGTGATTGCATCACTCTAGATAAGACACCGTCATCACGCGAACTTAAAGGAATCTGCCTGAGTTGGCATATTTTTTTACTTGTTTGTGCGTGTTTGACAATTTAAACAGGTCACCCTTGAAGGGAAAAGCCGAAAGGAAAAGAAGAAGAACGTGAGAAGAGGTCACTTCACAAACGCATTATATCGTAAGATTTGATGAAGCAGCATGTGGCTCCTTTTTCCTAGTGGGATATTGCAATTTAGTTTCGTTAAGTGTTGTTTCTTCATGCATAATGTGAGGTTTGGAGCCACGAGGCCAACAAAGGGAGGCTGGCAGACCTCATCATTGTGTCTGTGCCAAGTAACCGTCACCATGGTAATGGTGGCCATTGGACACTTTATTATTGTTTAGCTGAACCATACAGTTTCACTGTGTTAGTGTCGGGAAAAACAGATAGTTCCAGTCATCAAAAAAAGTTCATGTGAGGTTTCGAATTAAGGTTTTGAAGTCAAAGTTATTGCAGTGGAGGCATTTATATTTCACAGCAGCAAAGTTATGAAAGGAATGAAAGTAGTAAAACAAAATACAGGAGCTGCTCGAAAGGCAGCCACTCTTATGGCGTCAAAAGAACAAAAAAAAAAACTAAATAATAACATGACAAAAAACCCAAATAATAACATAACAACACAAAGACACAGAGAGTCATACATTCCTAAGCACTTTCTGTACCCTCTATGTTACACAAAGCAGTTCCAGATGAAAGAGGAGAGGATCAAAGCGTCTCTTCACCAGTGGATCAGGGACATCATGGTGGAATGAATGTGCATGTCAACTGCAAGCTAAATGATGAAAGCAAACACGCAGCTGTAGCATCCTTTGACGAAAAGAGATTGTCTCGCATCTCCTGTCTCACGTAAATCCGTTTCAAAGAAGGATTTCAAGCTGAAGTTAACGATTAAAGTTACAATTTCAAGTTACGGTTATGATAAAAATAAGGGTTCAAACAACATGTTTATTCTCCCCTTTTCAGGTCCACATAATTTGAAAAAATAAAATGCTGTAGCTTTATATGAAGATTCTGAAAATCCTAAAATTGGTTTTCAAACATGCCAAGCAGTCATCATTAGAAACAATGTCATCTGCATAGAGATGAAAGCAAATGATTAGTGGCCACAGAATTGAGCCCTGTGCAACACCGGTTAATTCAATTCACACCCAATGCGTCTCGACAGGTTTCCAGGATGTTCATGTGATGATCTTTGTTGGCTTTGGCTTCCTGATGACCTTCCTGCAGCGCTATGGCTTTAGCAGCGTGGGCTTCAATTTCCTGATAGCCGCTTTCGCACTGCAATGGGCCACGCTGATGCAGGGATTCTTCCACGGCATGCATCACGGAAAGATACACATCGGAGTTGAGAGGTAGGTGTTGGTGCCAAGTTTAGTTTTTACTCTGATCAAATTTACCAGTACAGTGATACCTCGGCATACGAGCGCTTTAGCTCACAAACCTTTCGCCTCACGAACATTAAATTCACGAAAATATAATCTTGCCAGACAAACTAGTTTTCGGTGGACGAACCAAGCCACACAGCACCACGGTGGCTGGCGAAGTAGTTTTCGGCGGATGAACACCAAACCACACGGTCGAACAGCGCCACGGTGGCTGGCAGACTCGTTTTCCACACCCCCTTCCTTTGAGTGCAGACGTGGTTTGTTATCGGGTGGAGTAGTTTTGCTATTATGGGACAGAAAAAGACTCCACCACAGGCTCGTGTTACGCCGAAGAGGACACAAAAGAAAATTGAGGAGACGAAGGAGATCATCAAAAAACACGAACGAGGTATGCATTTGTGTGACTTAGCGTCCTAGTACCAGTACGTTAATTCGACCATTGCTACGTGTGTTTAAGGGTGTTTCTGTGTTGTCTAAGCAATGGTCTCAGCAATAGAAGAGGTTGAAAAACTCTTGATTTGGGTTAACGAAAAGCAGCTTGCAGGGGACCGTATGAGTGAGGGTATTATCGCCGAGAAAGCACGGCAACTTCACTCGGATATCATCAAGAGGCGACTACATCAACGACCATCACAAAGGTAAATAAAATGACTTCATAATACAGTACAATTTGTTTACTTAATTACAATACAATAGCACACTTATTATAGATAAAATAAGGTATTTTTGTGTAGTTTTAAGTCTTATTTAGTTGAAAATTATATTTTATGGGGACATGGGAACTGATTATTCTCATTTTTAATGGTTTCTTATGGAGAATAGATGTTTGGCAGACACACTTTTTGCCTTACACACACTTTCTGGGAACCAATTAAGTTCATAAGCTGATGTATCACTGCACTTGTGTTAAAAGAAAGACTGCTGTCAAAATAGAAGTACAGGCTTCAGCACTATTCATCAGTGTTATAAGTATTTGTAATTGGCTTTTTCCACACGTCTGGATTTTTTCCCACCATCTTTTCCAGCATGATCAACGCTGATTTCTGCACTGGATCCGTGTTGATCTCCTTTGGGGCGGTTCTGGGGAAAACTAGCCCCATTCAGCTTCTGGTGATGGCACTATTTGAGGTCACACTGTTTGCAGTGAATGAGTTCATCCTGCTCTCCGTTCTCGGGGTGAGTACTGTATGACTTCTATTGTGGACTATGCGGTTCTGAACTATGATCGAGACCCACGATTACGAAATTGAGAGTATTCCAAATTCAGGCTCCAAATTGACGGTTTCAAGTTATTTTTGTATTTTCCAGATAATGTTGTTCCTACATTCATGAATACAATAAGTAGTTGAATAAAAACACTTTTGGCTCTGAACCCAAAGATGAAAGAATGTTGCGTGAAGGACAAACTGCCTGAACCAGTCTTTTTTTCCCAGGCCAAGGATGCGGGCGGCTCCATGACCATCCACACCTTCGGGGCCTACTTTGGCCTGGTAGTAGCCCGTGTCCTTTACCGACCCAACCTGAACAAAAGCAAACACCGGAACAGCTCGGTGTACCACTCAGACCTCTTCGCCATGATCGGTAAAATCTGAAAAGGAAAAGTCATCCAAAATAAATATAGCCATGAAGCTAGTACAACATACAATTAGCAATATGAAGTGAAGATGATGACATTGCAGAACAGAACACCAACATTGTTAGCTCTCAATTCATAAAAAAAAATATATTGCTGGTTTTGTTTTATCTGGCTAGCGTCCTTGTTAGTAGCATAGTAATCACACAACAATGTAGCATTGTTTTACCGATTAATGATAATGTTAGTGCTAATCTACTGGTTGTCAATCAGTGTGGTCGATCAGTGGATTTGGTGCATGAACCGAACAAAGATATTTACACCCTCAAATGTACTCCACATTGACAATTTAGCATTTCACCAAATTTGAGTACAAGCCATTTTTCAGAAGCTAACCGCCGCAACATTGCTAGGTAACGCTAATCTGCGCTAAACCTGCAATTCTGTTAGCAGAGCGCAAAGACAGGAGCCAGTAGCTACTGAGTGTTAATTCCCACCCAATTAACTGTGTGGCGATTGTAAGACTTTTCTCATACTTAGCAACTATTTCAGTAATTAACAAGTTAACTGCCACTCTAACATCACCACCAATCCACCTGATGCTTAATACAGGCAATATGAAATGTTTTGGAATGTTGTCTCGCAGGTACTATCTTCCTATGGATGTACTGGCCCAGCTTCAACTCGGCTATCACAGCTCATGGTGACGACCAGCACCGCACGGCCCTGAACACTTACTACTCACTGGCCGCGTGCACACTGGCCACGTACGGCATGTCTGCCCTCACCGCGCACGATGGGGTTATGATAAAAATAAGGGTTCAAACAACATGTTTATTCTCCCCTTTTCAGGTCCACATAATTTGAAAAAATAAAATGCTGTAGCTTTATATGAAGATTCTGAAAATCCTAAAATTGGTTTTCAAACATGCCAAGCAGTCATCATTAGAAACAATGTCATCTGCATAGAGATGAAAGCAAATGATTAGTGGCCACAGAATTGAGCCCTGTGCAACACCGGTTAATTCAATTCACACCCAATGCGTCTCGACAGGTTTCCAGGATGTTCATGTGATGATCTTTGTTGGCTTTGGCTTCCTGATGACCTTCCTGCAGCGCTATGGCTTTAGCAGCGTGGGCTTCAATTTCCTGATAGCCGCTTTCGCACTGCAATGGGCCACGCTGATGCAGGGATTCTTCCACGGCATGCATCACGGAAAGATACACATCGGAGTTGAGAGGTAGGTGTTGGTGCCAAGTTTAGTTTTTACTCTGATCAAATTTACCAGTACAGTGATACCTCGGTATACGAGCGCTTTAGCTCACAAACCTTTCGCCTCACGAACATTAAATTCACGAAAATATAATCTTGCCAGACAAACTAGTTTTCGGTGGACGAACCAAGCCACACAGCACCACGGTGGCTGGCGAAGTAGTTTTCGGCGGATGAACACCAAACCACACGGTCGAACAGCGCCACGGTGGCTGGCAGACTCGTTTTCCACACCCCCTTCCTTTGAGTGCAGACGTGGTTTGTTATCGGGTGGAGTAGTTTTGCTATTATGGGACAGAAAAAGACTCCACCACAGGCTCGTGTTACGCCGAAGAGGACACAAAAGAAAATTGAGGAGACGAAGGAGATCATCAAAAAACACGAACGAGGTATGCATTTGTGTGACTTAGCGTCCTAGTACCAGTACGTTAATTCGACCATTGCTACGTGTGGTTAAGGGTGTTTCTGTGTTGTCTAAGCAATGGTCTCAGCAATAGAAGAGGTTGAAAAACTCTTGATTTGGGTTAACGAAAAGCAGCTAGCAGGGGACCGTATGAGTGAGGGTATTATCGCCGAGAAAGCACGGCAACTTCACTCGGATATCATCAAGAGGCGACTACATCAACGACCATCACAAAGGTAAATAAAATGACTTCATAATACAGTACAATTTGTTTACTTAATTACAATACAATAGCACACTTATTATAGATAAAATAAGGTATTTTTGTGTAGTTTTAAGTCTTATTTAGTTGAAAATTATATTTTATGGGGACATGGGAACTGATTATTCTCATTTTTAATGGTTTCTTATGGAGAATAGATGTTTGGCAGACACACTTTTTGCCTTACACACACTTTCTGGGAACCAATTAAGTTCATAAGCTGATGTATCACTGCACTTGTGTTAAAAGAAAGACTGCTGTCAAAATAGAAGTACAGGCTTCAGCACTATTCATCAGTGTTATAAGTATTTGTAATTGGCTTTTTCCACACGTCTGGATTTTTTCCCACCATCTTTTCCAGCATGATCAACGCTGATTTCTGCACTGGATCCGTGTTGATCTCCTTTGGGGCGGTTCTGGGGAAAACTAGCCCCATTCAGCTTCTGGTGATGGCACTATTTGAGGTCACACTGTTTGCAGTGAATGAGTTCATCCTGCTCTCCGTTCTCGGGGTGAGTACTGTATGACTTCTATTGTGGACTATGCGGTTCTGAACTATGATCGAGACCCACGATTACGAAATTGAGAGTATTCCAAATTCAGGCTCCAAATTGACGGTTTCAAGTTATTTTTGTATTTTCCAGATAATGTTGTTCCTACATTCATGAATACAATAAGTAGTTGAATAAAAACACTTTTGGCTCTGAACCCAAAGATGAAAGAATGTTGCGTGAAGGACAAACTGCCTGAACCAGTCTTTTTTTCCCAGGCCAAGGATGCGGGCGGCTCCATGACCATCCACACCTTCGGGGCCTACTTTGGCCTGGTAGTAGCCCGTGTCCTTTACCGACCCAACCTGAACAAAAGCAAACACCGGAACAGCTCGGTGTACCACTCAGACCTCTTCGCCATGATCGGTAAAATCTGAAAAGGAAAAGTCATCCAAAATAAATATAGCCATGAAGCTAGTACAACATACAATTAGCAATATGAAGTGAAGATGATGACATTGCAGAACAGAACACCAACATTGTTAGCTCTCAATTCATAAAAAAAAATATATTGCTGGTTTTGTTTTATCTGGCTAGCGTCCTTGTTAGTAGCATAGTAATCACACAACAATGTAGCATTGTTTTACCGATTAATGATAATGTTAGTGCTAATCTACTGGTTGTCAATCAGTGTGGTCGATCAGTGGATTTGGTGCATGAACCGAACAAAGATATTTACACCCTCAAATGTACTCCACATTGACAATTTAGCATTTCACCAAATTTGAGTACAAGCCATTTTTCAGAAGCTAACCGCCGCAACATTGCTAGGTAACGCTAATCTGCGCTAAACCTGCAATTCTGTTAGCAGAGCGCAAAGACAGGAGCCAGTAGCTACTGAGTGTTAATTCCCACCCAATTAACTGTGTGGCGATTGTAAGACTTTTCTCATACTTAGCAACTATTTCAGTAATTAACAAGTTAACTGCCACTCTAACATCACCACCAATCCACCTGATGCTTAATACAGGCAATATGAAATGTTTTGGAATGTTGTCTCGCAGGTACTATCTTCCTATGGATGTACTGGCCCAGCTTCAACTCGGCTATCACAGCTCATGGTGACGACCAGCACCGCACGGCCCTGAACACTTACTACTCACTGGCCGCGTGCACACTGGCCACGTACGGCATGTCTGCCCTCACCGCGCACGATGGAAAGCTGGACATGGTGAGAAAAGTCAGCAATGTTACATGTCAGTGAAAATGATTGCCTCTGATAGGAATCAGAATCCAGTGATGTCGGAAAATTTCATTGAAAAGTTAAATTCAATTGAACTGCACCTGTGCTTGGATTTTTTTATGTGTACTATTATTAGAGTGAGTTCAAGTACCACTTGTGATACTAGTACGGTTACAGATTCAAATTAAGATTTTCAATGAGGGATTCAAGTACATTTTTTAAGTTAGGATGTTAACTCATTCACTGCCAGATGATGTGCAAAAATGTGTCCACTTCAGTGCCAAGGTTTTTGTCATTTTCACTTAAATTACAGGAACCACAGAATGTTGAGTTTTAGGACTACATAACAATTCACTACATCATTAGAAGCCTAAATGAAATGTATGTATAAAAAATGGAGGCAGCTGTACAAAATACAATGCAATGCATACATATAGATTTATATAGTATAGTGCCTTAACAACAGCTGAAGCTGTAACAAAGCGCTAACATGGACAAAAGGCAAATGCTGCCTCCTCGTAGAAGTGAAAAAAAAAACATTGCCAGAGCTCGGCACCCCGCAAGAAAAAACAAGACCCGAACAAATTCGGAAATGGTGCTCCACATTACACTTTTAAATTCCCAAATACATTCAGGAATGGCAGTGAATGGGTTCAGCGGGAATTATAGTTTGGGCTTCAAATTGATATCTGAGCCTTGGCTTCGGTTTCAAATTCGGGTTTCATGCATAGGATAGGTATCCACCACTATTGACAGCTTATCATGTTATCAGGTGATAGGGTGCATGAAAATGTTAAATGAAATTTCACAAAAGGATTTCAAGACATGGTTATGGTTTAAAAAAAAAGTGTATGGCTTCAGACACAAACTGAAGTGTAGATGTGTTTTGTCTCTTTGTTTCTCCTGTTTTAGGTCCACATTCAAAATGCGGCCCTAGCCGGGGGCGTGGCTGCGGGCACAGCGGGAGAAATGATGCTCACGCCATTTGGATCCATGATTGTGGGCTTCCTCGCTGGTATCATCTCCGTACTGGGATTCAAGTTCCTCTCGGTGAGAAACACATTCTTCTCAGGACAACAAAAAAATTCACGCCAGTTAGGTTTTTCAAATTCAACATTATGTTAGTGTTTCAAAGTATCGTGTGTGTGTGTGTGTGTGTGTGTGTGTGTGTGTGTGTGTGTATATATATATATATATATATATATATATATATATATATATATATATATATATATATATATATATATATATATATATATATATATATATATATATATAAATCTCATTCACTGCCATTCCCGAATGTATTCGGGAATTGAAAAACATGACGTGGAGCGCCTTTCCTGAATTTGTTCGGGTTTTATTTTTTGTTGAGGGGGGTGCGAATCAAGCTGCGGTCAGACCTCTGACGATGTTTTTCCCACGAGGGGGCAACATTTGCCTTCTGTACAGCCGCCTCCATTACAAGCTCAGATAACTCTAGACCCCCATAACTTAGGAATTAACTCTTTTTTTCTGATAAAAGAAGCGAGTTAATGCATTAAATGTTGATGTAGTCCTAAAACTCAATATTCTGTGGGTCCTGCAATTTGAGTGAAAATGACAAAAACCCTGGCACTGGAGTGGACACATTTTTGCACATCGTCGAGCAGTGAATGAGTTAATTGCATAAATCTTGAAGTCACCGTTCTGAATGAGATAATTGTATAAATCTTGAAGTCACCGTTCTTTTTCGATTTAACGCAGTATTTTTTTGTCCACTAAATGGTTCTAAGTCGTCCTCCCAGTTATTTTGAAAATGTATAAAAAATTGCTGATGCACACTTGGAATGTTTTCAGCCTATTTTGGAGGAGAAGTTGAAGATCCAGGATACGTGCGGCGTTCATAACCTGCATGGCATGCCTGGTATTCTGGGTGCCATTGTGGGAGCCGTCACTGCCGCCGTCGCCTCCATGGACACTTACGGAGACGGGTATCTATAAAAACGCCTTCTTGCTCCTATGTGGCGGGGCATTTGTTGACCTTGTGCTTCTGGCAGCATGGCTGACGTGTTCCCAGATGTGGCGAATGGAGACGTGGAGCCGTCCTTCCAGGGCATCCGCCAGGCCATCTCCTTGGCGGTCACCTTGGGAATGGCCCTTTTGGGGGGGCTCATCATCGGTCAGCTCACATTTCGCTCATCACTCGTGGTTTCAATTTTGATTGAAAAGAAATCGTTAGGGTTTAATACAATACAATACAATACAATACAATACAATACAATACAATACAATACAATACCATACAATACAATACAATACAATACAATAAATATATATTGATTTATATAGCACTTTAACAACAGCTGAAGCTGTAACAAAATGCTTAACATGGACAGCTATCATATACAAGAAATAAAGCAGTCACAGAGATAGTAGAAAGCACCAGGGAGTGAAACCAAGATCAAGCCGGAATCATGCTCAGTCGCATGAATGATAAAGTTTTACTGGATAGTTTAAGATGATGGATTAAGAGTTCAAATGACCTCCAAGCAGGGTTTATTAGAGTTTTATGTAACGTTAGAGTTTTTAAATTAGCATTTCAAAACATTGTTAGAGTTTGAGATTAGCGTTTTAAGGAACGGGCAGATTTGCAAGTTGTTGTTTTAAATATGCTGAATGTTTAGTGTTCAATTAATTTTCGGCATAAACCATTTGGTTGGCATTTGATTCAGCCATTTTTATGAAACCTGCATAGTAACAAGTGACCAACCCGATTAGTCAAACTGAGGATGTGCCCAGGAATATGAGTCAATCAATTCTACTGATCCATGTTGATGTTGATATGATGTCGACACCAACAATAATAATACCTCCTACTTGTGCCAGGTTTCATAATGAAGTTGCCAGTTTTTGGTGCTCCTCCTGACACAATTTGCTTTGAGGACAGTATCTACTGGGAGGTGAGTGAAAATAAACTACTTTTAAAAAAAATCTTACATTTATATCGCTAAAAATATCTACAAAAATGACAATAATAATTGATCGATTATTCACTGAATCATATAAAACTAGTGGTGTACTGTTATCACCATATCTATTTCTATGGTTATCACGTTTTCAACAGTAGTTTCCCAGCGTTGTCATCAATTAGCCAGCAGGTGGTGTCGGTTCACCGCAGCAGGTGGATGAATGCCTTTCATGGGAGATTAGATGACGTCACTTACTCACAATGCATCATGTGACACGGCAAGCAGAATGTTGTATAAGTGAACGCCACACAATACAGCCACCCTGCTGCCCTAATTAAATTTGATGGTTTGTGTTCATTTGTTAAAATCATGACAACCTATTAAAAAAGTAAATACAGTAATACTTTACGAGTAATTTTTTTAGTGGTGTTTTACTTTTAATTGTATATTATATATGTATTATGAAATTCAATATTTATAATGCATAGTATATATTTTTGAAATGACAAACAATTTTGCATTATGTGTTTTGTATATATCGAAATGCCATTATACAATATAAATATTACAGTCTGGTAAAAAAAAATCACAATAAATAAATATAAATATACGTATATATATACAGTAAAGTCTCGTTATATCGATATCGGATATATCTGGTAAAAAAAAATCACAATAACAGTCATAATAGTCGTAGCTTTTTTTCCTGACTTTATCTATTTCATTTTATCAATATGGTCTTTTTCAGGTTCCCGGGGCTGAAGAGGGCCATGAGGACCAGCTGACCACTGTCATGTCTGCAGAGACGGAGAAACTCAACAGCTAAACACACACGCGCGTGCGCGCACGTGTGCGTTTAGCGCGCGAACACGCATACACACACGCACATACACACGCACACGTGCACACTCGCACGCACACGCACACTCACGCGCGCACACACATTGTCATGGGTGCTGACCTCCACTTGTCAGTCTCGAAGAAAAGTAGCACAGCATCATGATTGAAACGCTAGATGGCGCTGTGCTGCATGCCTGCGTAGGAAATGAGCCCCCGATGACGAGTGCCGGGCAATCAAAGTGGGCCACAGTAATTTAAATGCTTCCTGTTGGATTTCCACACCAAAGAGTTGCAAATTTTCTTTAAAATTGCTTTTTTTTATACAAATATTTTTTATTACTCTATAGGTTGGGGGTTTTCTTTGATATCATTGTTCCTATTAAACTTGTGCAACAATTTTTCATTGGCTCTGAAGAGTTTTTTTAGCCTATGAATATTTCCATTTGTATTCCCGTGTGTTTTTTTTCAGGCACAATATTGTATAGTTTTGGTCCGAATAAAATGTTTTCACGTGTGATAATGGTTCTCAATATATTCAATTTTCCCCTCTCAATTCTTGAGAGGGGAAAGGTTGTGAATGCACCAGCAATAGGTGAAAATCTGTGACATCATGAAACATACAATTTTTAATATATCTCTTAGAGTGAACTTTTACACACTCCTTAGAACTTCCGAGAACTGTTCGTTAGATCTGTCAAAACACTTCACTTTGACGACACTAGAATGACTTGCTTACTGATAGGATGTCACAATGTTTTTGCCATACATGTGACTTGGTGATATCCAATTTAATGAGGTGGTATAAATTCTGGGGTGGCACGAATGCGACAAGGGCCCCTTGGAGGCTGCGGGCGTCCCCCCAAGGGCGTGTCTGTGACAGTGCATGAGTGTGAAGGGGCTCCAGATTCTTTTCCCAGGACATGGAGGACCAGAGGACTTGGAGGACAGGTGGTCAGGTGGTCCGAGATTGCCTGAATGGTGGCTCCCACTCCAATCTCCATTCAGCCTCACTCTTCTCATTCAAATGCAGACAGAAATGAGTGTGAGAGCCATTACGACAAGTATTGACACATTGTCTCCAAAAAGCCATCAGGAATAAAAATAGAACTCTTGACTAAGTCCAAATAAAGAGGTTAAAATGGTTAAGATTGTCACGGTTTGCATGGTGGTGATGGTGGGTGCGGATCCCAAAAAACAGGCAGGAGGGAGCAGGAGGTTGTTTGACAAATTGTATTAAAATAAAGTCAGCAGGAACAAAATGTAAAACATCAATCTTTTAAGTGACAGTGATTATAACGACCAGCACCTGCGAGGCGACGTTGGTCGCCAATCTGATCTGGACGACCAGCACCTGTGCAGGAGCAGGCGGGGCCGACAGCGCCCCCCGTTGACATGACATGACAAAGATAAATTGAAATGTATATACACAGCAGGGTGGGATAAAACTATATATATATATATATATATATATATATATATATATATATATATATATATATATATATATTTTTAATTAGGGAAGGTCTGAGAGAAAGGAAGTAGAGAGGGAGGAATGATGGGAGGAAAGAAAGGAAAATACTCCTTCCCTCCACCTGTTTATTGAATGAAAAACACAGCAACACCTGTCGCTCCTGGTGATGATGAGTTGATGATGGCGTGATGATTTCCCACGTTCCTTGAATGGGATGTCAGGTGTCAACTCTGCTTGCTGCCCTTCATAATAAACAAGATGGCCACTGTCCTTTGAATGAGCACCGTAGGTGATAATAAAGGCTTAAAGGGAACCCTCGGGGCCTCCTGCAGGGAACACGGGAGGTGCTGGCTGAAAGGATATATCCAATCTGTGGCTTTCTTTTTTTTTCTATTTGGACTGGATGTAAATGGAGCTGTGGCGTTACCGGTGCGCACCGCGTCCTTGATGTCTTTCAAGCCCTTTGATCTCCTTGATGTGCGTCTCAGCCTGACGCATTTCCCACGCATGAAAATGGGTATAAAAGTAGCCGACACGGGACAGAGAGAATCAGAATCATCTCGGACTCACAGACTCAGAGACTTGCAAAGACCCGCACAGGCACGCACGGCTTATGCCGGGCGTCGTATGTACATCACATAATTATTAATAATTGTATAATATATAATATATAATAATTTTATAATTTAAAACAGAGTCTTTACTTACAGACAGTGTATTGTAGGTGTTCAAATACCTGACATGTTTCGGCGTATACTTCCGCCTTCGTCAGAGTGTCACGGATGTTGTTGTGACGCGCCTTTTTTCAGCTGGTGTTGCTATGAGGGCGTGACCTATCTGTCAAATCTGACAGGTAAGTCACGCCTCCCGCTGTCCGCTCGTCCCTCCAGGATACTGCTCCAGGTAGTAGAGAGCATGTAAGCTCCCTCATCCCTGTTGATGGTCCTTGGTTCTCGCTTCCGGATTTCAATGGCCTGCCTGATCCAGCGCTGATGTTTGTTTTCTTCGGTGCGGATGACTCTGGCCTTCTCCCAGTCCATGATAATACAACAATCAGCAACAACTGTTTCTAAAATGTTATAAAAAAACTTGAAAAGAGAGACAACATATTTTCTATCCCATTAGGATATTTTAGAACTGTTTTGACGAAAGGAAAAGGATACCCAGTGCTTTAGGCAACACAGAAATAGGAACGGGTACAATTGACCCTTTAACATAAAATGAAGGTTAAATTCATATGGTCTGATAAAAGTGGGTGTCTTAGAAACAAGTTACATTATATTATTGGCTATGTTGGTTAGGTTATTTACTGGTAGAATAAATCACATTACATAAGATCGCATCAAATTACATTAGATGTAGGTTTGGTTAGTGCATATTTTTTTTACATTTGGTTGTGTTCTGTTAAATTTGGTTGTATTAAGATTAATTATTTTGGAGATTACGTTCAGTGACGCTTCGAGGAAAACACCAAATCAGGCTATGTTACAAGAGATTAATTTAGCATTTTCATGCATTATTTTATCATATGAATTTCCAATAGTTTATGTTGGTGATTCCAAGGTAGTAGGACACATTAATGTTCCATTCAAAGTCTTGTGTGTTGCGGAATAATGAATAACGCATGCAGGGTTAGAAAAAATAATGTCCCTTCGTCCTCGATCTTTGCTAGCGACTTAATGTAAAGACAGGACAGATAAACACCTATTAGAGCAGTGATCCCGAACCATCCGTTGCTGGCTTTAAAGTCATCAATAGACGGCGAACTTCCAGGTTGCCGCATGACGATAGAGTGAATTTGCCGAGCTTTCTCGGATATAATTGCTTTAATCACGCTGTCGCCGGCGGGATGCTTTTCGTTAATCCAAATTAACAGATGTTTTTCAACCTACTCTATTGCCCGAGACAGTTGCTTTGACAGCACGGAAACACCTTTAGCAACACACGCACCTTTAATAGCTTCTTTGTTGCGAAGGATGGTAGCAATGGTGGACTGAGCATATTAGTACTGGGCCGTTAAGTCAGACAAACGCACACCTCGTTCGTGTTTCTCAATGATCTCCTTCTTCTCCTCGACTGTAATTTTGTTTTGTGTCTTCTTCGGCTGAACACGAGTGTTATGCGGCAAGACAGCAAGCAGGTGGAAAAAATGATAAAAGTTCACTCAGCCAGATCCAGGAAGGATATTTTGAGTTTTCTTTATTTGAAGTCGTGGTGGGTATCAGTTTTCGGCAGATCACAGGTAACACTGCTCTCCAGGCTGTCCTTTCTCCCTCTTCAAAGTGACTTCCTCAGTCTGGTTTTAAAGGTGGTTCACCTGAGCTTCTGGCCAATCAGGTCCCAGTGGCAATTGGCCATTCCCAGGTGGTTGCAATCACCTTCTCAGAGACAATTAGTGGTCGCCCGACTCTACTGTTTTGGATGGGGAGAAATGTGAACCTTTCTCCCATCCAAAATCCAGAAAACACGAAATTATTTAACATTTCTTTTAGCATCATGACAATGAGCCTGTGGTGGGGTCTTTTTCGGTCCCATAACAGCAAAAGTATCCATGATAAATCCTTGAAGACGAACGACGTCTGCACTCAGAGAAAGGGGGTGTGGAAAGGTAGGCCGGCTGTGGTGCTGTTCGGTCGTGTGGTTTGGTGTTCTTCCACAGAAAATTACTCCGCTGGCCATGGTGGGACGGCGCTCCGTGTGTATCCCGAAAAATAGTACTTATGCCAAGGTTTAATTTTCATAAATTTAACGTTCGTAAACCGAAAAGTTCGTCAGGCAAGGTGTTCGTAAACCGAGGTCCCACTCTATAGGAGTCAGGTGAATGTTTTATTTTGAAAAACTTCCAGATTCTCAGTTACATATGTCTTCGATATGTCTCACTTGACACACGGAACGGCTGCACTTCCTGGTCACGTGATAGGTTAACGCTCAAATGACGTCTTTGAAAAGTTTAATTGGCAAAGGGAAAAGGTCCAGTCACTAGACAGAAAAGTGGCCTACGACATTCAAGAAAAAGAAGCCCAATTTCAAATACGGGATTTATCTCAACAACAGTTAGGATCCTACTCATGAAGTCCACTCTGCATAAAATGCGGCAAAGGTGAGTCCCGTTTTTCATCTACCTTGTATGAGTCATGTCGCCACTTTTTGTGAAATTTTGGTTCTGTTGTGTGCTGTGAAAATGTTCTTTTTCATTAAAAAATAAATGGTGGAAATTATCCGTTTACGTTGCATTGTGAGGTTATTTTATTTTAGTATGTCACGTTTAGGTTGCATTACGCTAGGTGATGACAGGAGATGCTAGGTTAGTTGCTAAGCTCGGCTAAATAAATTAAAATCGCGTTATATGATGATATGGTATGTGATATGGTATAAAATAGGTTACGCTACATACTATAGCGATCTTGATAAACACAGTAGAGTACATACAAATTCCGCACAAATGCTTCTTTATCACTCGATCCCATTTGCTCTTTTCCACGTTGCATTTTCCAGCCCCCTTGCAGATTATTCACTGAACAAAGGCATCTCGTCAGCACAGTGGCAGCCCACTGGGAGGTTGCCATTGAAGCCGGCTACACCATTTGGAGGGAGACTTGGAGAGGGGCTCTGGGTATTGGGGGAGGGGGGTGCTTGACTAAACGCAGGAAGTTGTTCAGCTGGAGAGGTTTTCAGCCACTTGACTGAAGGTAAATTGCTTCCAATGTGTCAGAGCACTCCAAAGTGGAAAAATGACGAGTCGTGTGAAAGGCAAATCAACAAAGGCAGTGACACCTCATTCATGTCCCAAAATGTTCACACAGTCATATTTGTCTAGCAACCTGACCTCCCACGAAGAAAATTTACTTGGCGTTTTAGGACTGTATTAGTTATTTTTCAGCAAACTTAATTTGATGCCCGTTTAGGCAGCAAACTATTTACAGGTCATCCGAATTACCAGAATAGGGCCAAAAAATAATCAGGCATCTATGACATCTGTCGTCTGCAAGTTTAGGTTTTTTTTCTTAGTCCTTTCAAAGGAGTAGCAAAAAATGCTTCTTGTTCATTTCTGTTTGTGTTGATTTGTTTCTGTTTCTCCAGCAGCTTGTTCAAGCGGGAAACAGCCAAACTAGATACAATATTTGTTTTGACAGAAAACAACATGGGCCTTAATTACCAATGCCAACTCCCAGTTGCTTAGTCAATTTGTCACTTCAAAATAGCACTTTATTTTTCCTGTTTAATTACTCCATCTACACCAGCCTGTTGAGGCAGCAAGCTACTTCATCCTGAATGTCCTTTGTCATCTGCGTGTTACCTTTATTGATTGTGATCTGGTTGTATAGCAGCTTGTTAGGATCCCAAACTGGAGAAATAGCTAGCCGTGCACTGTATTCGCTTTTTCCACTGCCAGTTGCATTTCATTGATTTTCATTGTACTGTTTCTCCCGCATCCCATTTAAGAAGAGAACCCGTTCGGCCAGAAACAACTTTGTCATCTTCAAGTTGCCTTTAACTCATTCACTGCCAGACGATGTGCAAAATGTGTCCACTCCAGTGCCAGGGTGTTTGACATTGTCACTCGAATTTCGGGAGTATATTGAGTTTTAGGACTACATAAACATTCAATGCTACATAAGAAATCTTAGATGCTATTCTTTCATCAGAAAAAAATAGAGTTAATTCCTAAATCATATGGGTCTGGGGTTATCGGAGCATGAAATGTGGGCAGTTTTACAAAATATAATACAATACATAGATGATTTATATAGCGCTTGAACAACAGCTGAAGCTTGAACAAAGCTCTAACATGGAAAAAATGAAATGCTTGTGGAAGGGAAAAACAATGCCAGAGGTCTGGCCAGCGTTTTATCGGCACCCCAGCAAGAAAAAACAAAACTTGAAAATAATTACGGAACGCAGCACTACATCATATTTTGAAGTACGGAATAAATTCGGGAATGGCGGTGAATGAGTTAAGACTTGTTTGTTCCAGGACATTATCATCTCAGTGTTATTTTGAAACGGAAGCACTAACCTATTTTTTTCTTTTTCTCTGGCAACCCGTTTAGGCAGCAAACTGGCAAAACAATCTACGTGCGAATTATCATTTGCCACTGCTCGTTGGTTTGAAGAGTTGCTTGTTCAAGGCATTTTTGTTTTAAACAGTGACATCAAACGCTTTTTGGGCTGAGTTTTATTTCTAAAGCAGCCTGTTTAACCTAAAAAAAATTATAAAGCCCTAGTTAGGACCTGAAAGGCTGTAACAAGCCAATTTAACAGCATTCCCTTGATGCTTTTGTTGAATTAAAAGACTGGTCTCAATGTCGTTAATACCGTAGAGGTGATTATATCATGGAGGTGTGAGTGACGACGCAAAGCCCACATCTAAAACCTTCAGAGAGAACAAACAAAATCTTTGGCAATTAGAGCATCCGAGGAGAAAAAAAACGTTGACGTAACGTGTGTGAATGACCATTGTGACAGGAGAGGGGTTGGACGGATCACGTTAAGGGTGGCCTCTAATCCCAAAGTTCCCGCAAAGTCCCCCGCCATCCAACCCGGACGTTAACAAGGACTCCCAGCGGAGCCATTAGACCAGGGAAAACCAACAAAGGCCACCATTACACAGTCCTTATGAAAGACCCCAGGGGTGACGGGGTACACGCCGGACACCGCCGCAACAAAAGAGCACTGACCCACCTCTCAACCCCTCCCACCATCAAGCATCCATTCACGCCCTCACCTCTACTAACCTCCGCAAGCCGTCACCATTGAGCCTCGACTTCCAGCGCACGCATCCCAACCAGAGGCTGCCATTGTGGGGATGCGTGACTACCGGTTTGGGAGGAGCGGGGCTACAGGGCTGAAAAGTTATCTGGTGGAAGGGGGGGGTTCTTAATTGAGAGCCCTTGATGAAAAGGGGCCCAGAGAGGACAGAGGGCAGCGGCGAAGGATTGACATTAACCTTTGTGACCCTGACAAGGATGTGGGAGATTGTGACTTTTTATTTTAAATTAATGTTGGCTCGATGGTTCGGTGGTTTGCTCGTGGACTTCACAGTGCATATGTGTCGGGTTTGATTCAGAATCAGAATAAGAATCACAAAGCCTTGAATAGTCCCACAATGGGGAAAGTGTGGGACTACTAAATTGCTCTGGCCTCCCTTGGTGAAGTCCCTGGGCCTGTCAGGCTTTTTTCCGGAATCCGGCAGATTCATGGAACACTCTAAATAGTCCCTCTGTGTCATTGTGAGCGCAAATGAATACGTGTCTATGTGTCTTCTGTGATTTCCTAGCGACTGGTTCAGGGTGTCCCTCACCTACTCCTCAAAGACAGCTTGGTTAGACTACAGCACCCACGCGGCTCTTGTGAGGATAAAGCGGGTCGGAAAATGGATGGATGGATGGATCTTAAATTGGCATCTATAAGAATATATTGCTTTAACGTACTTATTGTGTTTTTTCGGTGTATAAGGCGCACCCAAAAGCCGTGATTTTTTTTTCTTCAAAAGATCACCCTGCGCCTTACACGCAGGTGCGCCTTATATGTGAAGTAATATTGAGCCACTACAGGTCTCACAAATACTGCCAGCAGTCAGCATTTCCCCCCGTAGAAGTCATGCGTAAGCCCAGCTTCTACTGTCGCGCCTTATAATGTGGGGTGTTTGGAAAACTTTTATATATTTAGATAATATTCGGGAAAACTTTTTTCAGTCAATATAGGTGTGCCTTATACAGTATATGGAAAACGTTAGAAAATACACCATTCATTGGTTGGTGTGCCTTACACGCCGGTGCACCTTATACACCGCAAAATACGGTACTTACAAGGCTATCTGGTTAGCATTGGGCCTATTCAGATGATTGTGTCAGTGCTCATTGTGAAAAGTACAATACGAATAAAAACTTCCCGACTAACTTGCTTCCTCACTAATACATCTATAGGTTGTTAGCAAAAATCCAGGTGCAATGACTTGATTTTAGTTGTTTAACTTTTCTGTGAATTTTTTCGGGAGTTGAAAATATCATGTAGAGTGCCATTCCCAAATTTGTTCAAGTTTTGGTTTTTGTTGTGGGGGTTGCTGATAAAGTGCTGGACAGACCTCTGGCAATGTTTTTCCCTTGCACGAGGGGCAGCATTTGACTTTTGTTCATGTTAGCGCTTTGTTACAGCTTCAGGTTTTGTTAAAGCGCTATATAAATCAATACTGTATGTATTGTATTGTATTTTGTATAGACACCCCCATTTCAAGATCATATAACTCCAGACCTATATAACTTGGGAATTAACTTTTTTTTCTGATGAGGTCTCTTATGCTGCATTGAATGTTTATGTAGTCCTAAAGCTCAATATTCTGTGGGTCCTGGAATTTGAGCCACAATGACAAAAACCCTGCCACAGGGGTGGACACATTTTCACAGCTGGCAGTGAATGAGTTAACCCAAACCAGGTTCTAACAGGTGCTTGATTGGTAATTCAAGCCCAGATTTCAGCCAGTGATGAAGATGATGTTGCTCTTTGCACACTTGTCTCTCTTTCAACTAGATTCCGGCAGTCGGTATTGTCATTTTGTTCCCTCATTCGCCGCATATGTAATATTGATGCCGATTGCATGAAATTATGACCTCATTTATAATTTAATTGTCCCAATGATCCTTTTAAGTTCCTACTATGTATAAAAAGGAGCTTTTGTCGTGTGAAGGAGGCGTGTTAGTGGGCCCATTACCTCATTGATAAACTGATAAAAGCAAGGCAGGGATGGCCAAAAATGAGTGGTGGCTGGGGAGGGGGGGTGCGGGTTGTTAATTAATAGGCCACTAATCTACCTGAAATTAATAAATGAGCGACGGATGCCGAGGGGAGAAAGTAACGTGACGTTGCGATGGGAATTTGGTTGCCGTCGTCTCCCCACAACCCCTCCTAACCTCTCCCATTGGGTTCCTAGTACAAACCGTCCATTGTGGCCCTCGCCAGAAAAACCTCCATCGGGCGCCAATTTGCATGGAGGCGACAAATGAGCACGCTTTCTTGTGTGTGGTTTGTGGAGACACACACACACACACACACTGTACGTTTGTGTACACACTGATGACGAGGCTCCCTTTTCAGCGTCATTAAAAGAGGAGGCGCTGGCACAAAAAAAAAAGAGAAAAGAAGCACTTTTGTCTTCCAGCACGACAGGAGGAGGCGGGCCCCTGCATATTAATTAGGAAGCCACGGAGTAAAAGTCAATCAGGCATGCCGAGCAGATGACAAATACGGCGCTACTTTGGTTCTCCCACGGTGGCGCAGGGATACAAGCGTTTCCGGGCCGTGGCAGTCGGCCATTAGCGGCAGGAGGCCGGCCAAGGGGCACAAAGAGAGAAGGCGGCGTGCCACCCAGCAGGGATGGCGGACGGCTGGTAGCCCACCTATAGGGGGCCACCTTGAGTCACTGTTGACTGTTGTGTCGAAATGAAAGTGAATCCGTTGAAATTGATTGGACTTGATCCTGCATTGGTTCCATATATGTTTATCTAATCAGCCAATATTATCAATCAGTTTGGGATACATTCCTGACTCAAAAATTATTCCCTTGAGGTGTTACCATGGTGATCTCATCTGCCCACGCCTTTCGGAATCGGTTGTGGTGGCTGATATGCCGCAACGGGAGAGTGTCTTCTACCCGATTACAAAACCGCATTGATGATGTCACCTTTTTCCAAAATTCTGTTTGGTCAAAACCCAAACTTTTTGTGGCTGTCTGCCCACATTAATGCATTTAATCATCAAAATCTGTAAGGAGCACGGTGGCACCTTAAAATTGGAGCCGTTGATGTATTTTTTTCTCTTTACTTTGACAAAACGTGTATAGACGAGGCCTAGAGGAGTCAGGCTAAACATATAACAAAGAAAATTGAATGTTCTGTTGTTAAAACAACCTTGACTATGTCTTTATGCCCATTACCTTTACGCTAACGAATAATGTGAAACAGCATAGCCGGGCTAATGAATAACAATTACACTTTAACTCATTCACTCCCATTCCCGAATTTATTTGGGAATTGAGCATGACGAGGAGCGCCATTCCCGAATTTGTTCAGGTTTTGTTTTTTCTTGTGTGGGGTGCAGATAAAGCGCTGGTCAGACCTCTGCCAATGTTTTTCCCTTCCACAAGGGGCAGCATTTCCCTTTTGTTACAGCTTCAGTTGTTGTTCAAGCGCTATATAAATCATCTATGTATTTTATTGTATTTTGGACAGCCGGCCTCATTTCAAGATCAGATTACTACAGACCCATATAATTTAGGAATTAACTATTTTTTTCTGATGAAAAAAGGGAGTCTAAGGTTTGTTACGCTGAATTGAATGTTTAAAACTGTATTCTGTGGGTCCTGCAATTTGAGTGATAATGACAAAAACTCTGGCACTGGAGGGGACACATTTTTGCACGCCGTCTGGCTGTGAATGAGTTAAAGACTGGATTTCAAAAACAAATGGTGTCGTGCACAACATGTGTGCACGGACACTTTATCAATATTCACAGAATATGTTCTTTATTCTCTGCAAACAAAATAACTAATAACTATTGCCGCTTACTGCTGCGGGCCATTCCCTCTTCCTTCTTCACACTGGCTCACTTCCCACCTGAGCGCCAGAATTCCACGGAAACAAAAGTAACCACGGAGTCGTTTGGCAGCAGCAGGAAACACATTTTGTGGTTTTTTGTTTCTATCACTTGAATGAAAACAAAAGCAACACACACGTACACAAAATGCCCGCAACGCCATTGAGTGCCCGGCTGGCATGGCCTTGACAACAAAAACCGTTAGGTCAGATTTAGCGCCTGCATGTTCAAAGCGCATCTGTTGGATCCAGGGACAAACAATCCGAGCTTTATAAATCAGCCCAAAGTGCGCCTCGTCCCCCCCTGTTGATGTCTTTTCTCCGTTTGTCACCCATTTCCTTCAATTTTTTTGCCTCCCTGTCAGTATTCACACTGACTGTCTAATTTGCTTAATCCAAGGATGTCCAAACTTTTTACACTCAGGGCTGCATACCGGAAAAATGGAGGGACCACTTCAGATTATGTTTATGAAACATGCAAAATTTAAATAAATACGCTGTGGGTCAACTTGGATTTACATCTTTAAAAAAAACAGTCAAAAAATAAATGAAAAATTAAATGAATTTGTGAAAAAAATCTATATTAAAACTTTTTTTATTGGAGCCATTTAATATGTAAAAGTTGTGTGTGTTATGCCTTATAAGACAGTTGCCTTATAAGAACATTAAAAAAAATAAACTTTGGTATGATAGGAAAAAAATACATCGATTGTAATGTCTTGTTGTTTTTATTATTTTAAATAATCACATTGTCATTGATAATTCTTCATTGAAAAAGTATTTTCATGTTTATTTACTGTAGCATTAATTTACAATAGATTGTTTACAGTAGAAGTTGAAATTATTTTTAAAAAATCATAATCCATTCTCATTTTTATATTTTTATTAATATTTATTTGGAAATATAAAGTGACATTCTTTTTGAACTATTTCAAATTTTAAACACGCTGTCACAAATTTTCTTTCATTTAAAGGACAACCGACGTCACTTTTTTGTTTCTTAACTGACATTAGAAAAACGTTTTATAGCATCTAAAATAGCCAAAACATGCAGTATGATATTTTTATTCAAATGCAAAACACCAATAAAAATGACTTAAAGTGTCCAAAATCTGCAAAAAAATGAGCTGCGAATTGGGCATTTTCAGAAAGTCCCACCCCCAGTTCGTGATGTCACACCAAGACATCTTGCATTGCTTGAGAATCAAAACAATGGCTTCAGATTCGGAGAATATGCTTTCTTGTTACACATACAGTTATGAATATGATTCAAATAGTTCTGAAGAGGAAATCATACATGTTTGCAATCGATTAAAGAATTTATTCCGTGCCATTATGAGGCAACATTGAGGGGAAATGTCTCATCGAAAAAGAGGCACAAAATGGTGACCTCCTGAGGCCACCTCCGTTTCCACAGGCTGATAAATCCCTTATATGGAGCTTGGACGCCCTCATCTGGCGGCTTTTGGGTGCAACACGAGGTCCCCAGACCAAACAAGTACAGCAAAATACATTGACGTGATGGAAGGACCGCTACAATGTGTCTTTTTTTTTCGGTCAGGGGCGTTCCTTTCGTTACGTCACGTACGGACTCGTCACCAACTCAAAAACAAGACTTCCTGAATATTCAGCGCGAGTCTTAAAACGTAAAATAAAGCTATATGCGGTGGAATCTTACTAAAATACGCTCCGTAGAAGTCATTTGAAGCCATTTTACAAATTATGGACACAACTTGTCCGGAGACGTCGGTTGTCCTTTAAGTCTCAAGTGAAAGCATATCTTGTGACAATTGTTTTTACAATTTTAAATGTCTATCGCAATTTCTCCATTATGAAAAAATTAGTTACTCCCCCCCCCACTCACCCCCCTCCCCAAAAAGTGATATCTTGTAACATTCAATTTAAACAACCTTGGCTTAATCATGCAGAGCTGTATGCCAAGCAGCCCACCGAAAGCCCTCTGTGTCCCCCTCATGCCCCCTTCACCTCTACCCATTCCTCGACTCCCGTTCATGCCACTTCGCCCCTCTCGCCTTTGGATCTCCGCTCTTGGCACTGCCTTCTGAAACTGTGTGTGAGCAAACGGGTGCCCACAAAGGGGGCTTTCTTTGCCTTTCAATGGCCTTCATTAATGCTCGGAGGGAGGGTGATGGTGGAGTGGTGAAAGGGTACGAGGTTCTTCCCGGGATGGCACACAGAGGCAGGAAGCTGGCAAAAAAAGCATCATGGGAGATGTGCCAGTACATTTTGCGAGTGGAGTGTTAGTGTGCGTGCGCGTCTGTCATTGTGAACAAAATGGACACATTACACTTTCATTTCCCTTGTCCTTTCACCTCACATACACTTACAAGTCCATGAGCTCATCGAAACTAGCATGATAGCATAAATAGGCTAACATCATCGACTAAGGTTGGCTTTCCACACTGATATTTGATTACTTTATTAGCTCTTATTGTTGTATATTTACTTGTTTACTAAAGTATTTGCCTTTATTAGTCTCGCAGTGGAGAAATTTACATTTCACAGCAGCAAAATTTGTCATGATCTGGCTGGCGACCAACGGGTGGCGCTGTCGGTCCCGCCTGCACCTGCACAAGTGCTGGTCGTCCCGATCAGTGGCGGACTGCCACGTTCGGATTGGCGACCAACGGGTAGCGCTGTCAGCCCTGCCTGCTGCCTCGCAGGTGCTGGTCGTTCCCAATCAGTGACACTCAAAAGGACTCCCGGCTTTGTATACAATTGTATGCATTGTATGCTGTGCATGTTTGTTTAACCTTGG